>NW_026260882.1:0-85752 GCF_024613125.1 Pisolithus orientalis | reverse complement strand
GAGATTTCAATGTATCATTTCAATGTACCGGCTGGTACCATGGCACCGCGCTGCGAGGGCGTGCGATTGATCCGCTTCATGTGCGTCCTTCTAACACCGTAAACTGAGGATTTTACGGATAAACATTGATGGATGGATGATGGATACGGTTGAAACTGCTATGCGGATATGATTTCTCTATACGCGGAGATGAGACGATACGTCGGTTCAGGTATGTGCCACGGAGCGCGCTCATGCCTCCAAAGGAATTCTTGGGTTGACGGTCCCCAGTGCTTGGCATTCCTCTCGCTTGTGATTAGGCAAGGCGGCGGATGCAGCCATGCATACCGAGTGGTAGGTTCGCGAGCACCATGGCGACATGACGCACCTTGTCCCCCTCCCACCACACAACTGAACCACGCCTTGTGTATTGGTCCCTTTCTGTCAACTCGGGCGGGTTTTCCGAATGCGCTGTCTATTTCCGACTCACCTACATTCGTATTGCAACAGTGACTGTATGCTTTAATGGAAGGACCGTTCCCAGAACAACATCGTGCAGCTCTATATTCCAGCGTCATGGTCATTGCTGCCTTCCAGATCGTCCATGCTAACTACTTATCACGGAAGAAGCCCAACTATAGTTGCTGCATGGTTTGCTCAGCCGACTTTACTATCCTAGTTCAATAGTTCACGAGCACCACAGCAATATGGGGGGGGCCATCCGAGCTACTTACCGTGGCCAACTGCAAGTGAGGAAGCTGAGCGTCGCATCACAGAATGCCATGAACGAGTTCGCAGTCCGTGAAACTAGACACACTGATAGGTATTCGATTCTTGCTTGACAAGACCCTATAACCGTCTGCCACTATAACTACATACTTCCTAGCATTTGCAGCTATTCCACCAGCTAGCTGGGTCCTGTGCATACAGCTTGACTACTTCAGCCTGAGGCCACCTAAAAATGTCCACCGATTTCGTTTGGTCTTCAGCGTTGAGGATCTGCTTGACGAGATCCTCAAAGACTTCGGTCACACCTGCCGAGGTCTTGGCGCTTGCTTCACGAAAAAGCGCACCGTTACGGGAGGCAAACAGTTCCCCGTCAAAGGTAGATACCTGCCGGGAATGTTCCTGTTTGCGGAAAAGCTACGTGTCAGTGACACACAACTACATCACGAGGGCTAGTGGCGAAAGAAGGAACGTGGCAGCGGAATATGAAAAGCTGGTAGACACACCTGGTCTAATTTGTTCCCTACGATCATCTTGGGTGTGGTGGATGGAACGTGTTGATCGATTTCAGCAAGCCAACCTGCCAACGCATCGAACGATGTTTTGTCAGTAATGTCGTACACTGGTCCATTTCGAACAAAGTCACCGTCAGGATGTAAGACTGGGGACATGTCGCATTGACCGTACCGAGTATAACACCCTGCGCACCCCTGTAGAATGGCGCCGTGATCACCCGGAACTTCTCCATTCCTGCGGTGTCCTGTTACATAATGGGGCACGACAAAATGATATGAAGAGGCGAAGCGTCTCACTCTAACATGCTGAAAATGACGGGGAGGAATGCTCACCCATATGCCGAGTTTCACCTTTCGCCCATCAACTTCCATGGTTTGAAACTATGTCAAATGTGAGGATCAACTCCCTTTATTCTCGCCAATGTGGCCACTGGCTGTTGCCACCCAACAAATTACGTGAGATGTACGGGGTATAGGACATACCACACGAAGTCCTCTGTGTTTCGTGCGCGAGAGGGGACTCACTTGGAGGTCAACGCCGTAAGTCGCAGCAACCTTTTCGAATGACCATTGTCTGTCAAAGAAGCGCTTATAGAGACAGGTCTTGCCAACGGACATATCGCCAATGAGGATTATCTTTAATTGCAGAGGCGATTGTGTCATGGTAGAGTCGTTTTCACTGTAAGTGAAGGGATGCCTTGTCTGTGGAATGGATAGTACAGAGGGTGTAGGATGTCGATTCGCAAGGTGAGGCATTGAAGCCCACGCTTTGCTTTCTCCATATGGTTGGTACGCGTGCAGGGTCAAAATTCAACGTGCCCTCCCATACATGGTCGACTCTCACCTGATGAGAAACGAGAGTCTTCGTGCAAGTGATCCGGTTTTGAGATCTGATCAGTCTAGTGGAGTCATCATTGAACCGTCTCAGTGGGCGAAGTTCAGGGAATGCGAAAAGGCCCGGTGGTCTGGAGGAGACGTTGTACTACGCACCCGTGTACTGATGACGCACGCCAGACGCCATCCAATCTCTTCATCGTATGTACCGATGCTTCGGTGCTCAGTCTTACCCGGACTACGGCGGTGTTGCCGCCGGTTATGCTAGGTTTGGGTCGTCGTCGAAACACAATTGATGATTTGGGTTGACTGGCTTACTTTCCTGACGTTCCTGCGGTGAAGAGTTGTCAGTGTACTCGTTAATGTCTGGTACAGTATCATCTTGTCATCGTAAGCAAATTTATTAGATTCATATTGTGGTGTCTTTCATTTGCATTTGACATCTGCTACACCCCTTCCCCTACCACAAGTCCTCATACCCAGCAGCGACGACTCCGGTCATTTCACCTCGTTGGGTGCTCCGCTGCCAAGGCCCATCGATACGATAGTCGTTCAGAAAATGTTTTTGCTTACTATGCCTTTGAACCAGA
Organism: Pisolithus orientalis; assembly: GCF_024613125.1. Taxonomy (NCBI): domain Eukaryota; kingdom Fungi; phylum Basidiomycota; class Agaricomycetes; order Boletales; family Pisolithaceae; genus Pisolithus; species Pisolithus orientalis. The sequence continues at coordinate 83,108 of NW_026260882.1, read as the reverse complement.
TATCCCTTCTCGGGAACGTCACTGCCATTTGTACCGACTGATGTTACGGCACCATGCTGTGAGAGCTTCATGTGCAGCCTTCCAACGAGGATTTCATGGATCAGCGTTGATGACAGGATGGTGAATATGCTTGAAAGGTATGGTTGAAAAGTACTGCTGTGCGGATAATGTCTTCATTCGCGGAGGTGAGATGGGACGAAGGTTTGGGTATGGGCCGTTCATGCCTGCAAAGGAATTCTTTGGCTGACGGTGCCCAGTACTTGGCATCTCTCTCACTTGTTATTAGGCCGGGCAACGGATGCAGCCATACATACCAGAACAGTAGGTTTGCGAGCACCGAGGCGACGTGCAGCACCTTGTGCCAGTGGATTCTGTTCTCTCCTCCATCAGTAAAGCTAAGCATTCAAAAACCTGGGTTTTCAAGTGCTTAATGTTCGCCAGTGTTTGCCGAGCATTCAAAAACTGTCTAATGTGCATGCTGTAATTTGGCTGAATTTAGAGCTAGTTCAGAAACCTCGGGTAAGTTGCAATTAGTTCCTTCAATGCTTGTACATGTTTTTCCACTGGGGCAGTTTGCATAGTGAGTTTGAATTGAGTTTGAAACATGTCCTGTGATGGATTACAATGATCTGGATCAGCTTAGACTTGCCTGGGTATTGGCTGCCACTGTTGTTGCCCTCGTATCCTAGTACACTCTGGATTCACTAACTCACTTGATGCCTAATAAGACTAGTGCTCCCACTCCACAAGTTCATTGGAACCATGAAGAAACTGCTGCTCTTGTAAGGTTCCTGCACAACAACTGGCATGAGGCAGGCAATAATGGGAACTTCAAGATGGCTACATATCAAGCTGCTGCCCTGCATATTGCCAACTATCGCACAGATGGACCTCCTAAGAACTATCAAGTGGTGAGAAACAAGTGGACTGGCTATGTAAGTCAGCATTGTAAACTGCTTGTGATTTTTACTGATCTTCTGTCATAGATTCAAAATATATCATGATATTGAGTACTATTGAGCACAACCATCTGGAGCCCACTGGGACAACAAGAAGGGGGCTAATATTCAGGGTCAGCATGCTGAGCAGGTGTTCAAGGATTTTGTGGAGGTATTTTTATTTTTATTTTTTAACCCCATGGCTTGATGAACTGACAATTACTCTTAGAGTCACCCCCTCATTCGCCAGTTCAAAACGAGTGGATGGGATTTATATCCCTACATTGCAGATATCATACCCCATGGTGGTGCCTGTGGGGCCAATGCCTTTAGTCCAGATAGTTCCAATGCCACTGCTGACAGCCTAGACAATGGAGATGGTGGAGTGCCAACCATTCAACTAACCACTTCCACTTCAGTGCCTTCTGAATCTGCACCCTCCTCCACTCCCACACCCATTGAACCCATATCCACTTCAGTGCCTGCTGATTCTGTGCCAGCACTTCCCCTAGTCCTGCCTGGGTCAGATGACGACCATTTCCCATTTTTCAACGATCTGCCATCTACCATCAACCCATCTGACATTTCTATCCCACCATCCAGTGCTTTGCTGTCTAGTGGGAAGTGTTACACCTGCATCAGGGGTCTTTCCTTTTTTGACTTGCTGTGGTCACATGCATCACATGCCTCATCATGTCTCTCATAATTGTCGCCATCCTAGGGGTTCATATGCTGTGAGGCTCCTTTGGATCTCCCACTGTCAAGGTATTTCCAATACCTGTTGAGACCATGCCTCCCACTTGATCTGGTATTCCACCACCCTCTCTGATGGATGACATGTCTACTTCTTGTTCTGTTGACTTGTCTCTGACTTGTTTATATTGCTCATATGTTGTACTATAGCTCTGGTGTCTGGCTCCTTGCTGTGCATTGATTGCACAGCTGGTATAGCCTTTGTTCCCTTGTCCACCCCCATCATATGACACTGTATGACTCCCTTCGACTTATCTATTTGTCTGATTGTTTTGTTGATTACTGTGGATACATGTCATGACTGATATGGCACTCATACTTAGGGGTATATAAACCCATGTACTTTACTCTGTATCCTCAGTTTTTCAATAGCTTGCAACTCAGCTAACTTCCTTCTCTTTTGTCCTTGTTCCCTCCTCCATGTGATCTCAGAAGAACTCACCAGAAGGAGTGAACCTCTGCTGGACCTCAGAGATAACTGAGCCATAGGGGTTATGACACATTCAGCCTGTAGACTCCCCCTTGTGTGCTTCGTGCCTATTCCATTTGAAGAAGTCACCATGCTCAGGCATAACAAAATCAAAAAACTCCACACAGCTTTCAGGACTCGTTGATCTCTTTGTGAAAGTCTACTCATCCCTGGTTACTGAACTTCAACAAACCAACTTCTACTCACACTAGGCTCCCTACACATAAAGACTGACCTGCCTTTGTCTCATTATTTGGCAGCAAGATCAAAAAGCACCCCTCCACCCTTAATCAAACCCACTGCTCTACAGGCAGCCACTAGGCTTTAATAGATCACCTCCCTAGAGTCAGTGCTCATGTCTCCCTATGTGTAAAGTCACTCACACACCAACAACACCCTCTACACTGACAGGTTTCTTTTGAGAAATAAATCCTCCCTCAGCCTTTGTTGTCACTATCTGTTAAAGTGTCTAATCTGCAGAAATTGAAGCCCCCTGTCCCTCCTTGTCCTAATCTGCTTGGGCTTGGCAGAAACCCACCACTACTGCCCATCCTGCTAGGAAGACTTGGTCCTTCAGTTACCACAACAAATCCCTGGTTATCTTATCTATCCTGGTTTAGGGATTTGGAAGTCATGCTTAGTTCAGAAGAAGATGATGATCAGAAGTCCAATACTTTGTTCAGATCAGTCCTCAAAGAAGAACAAGAAGCTCACAATCAAGAAGAAATGTCCATGATGATTGGTCACAGAGATTCAGTTCCTGAAATGCCCCCAAGGACCATTTCGGAAGAGGAACTGAGACAGAGGTTGGAAGAACAAAGAGTCACAATGGTGGAGGAGCTCTGCCAGGCTATGCATGCAACTGCAAGTGACCTGTTCCCAACAGGTATGCCTACTGACTTGGCTTTGTGAGAATGGTATCGTAGGAACTTCAGAAAGGCTGTACCCCCAGAGCTGTCTGCTGGTGATAGCAGTAAGGGGAAAGCCAAAGCTGATGAGGATGATTACTATGGCTCAAGCCACTCACCCAATGGAGGTCAGGAGTTTAAGGTCAGGCATCCTGGAGAATATGATGGAAGCCACAATGGGCTTCAGACCTGGATTATGCAGGTCGAAGGTTGCTTGAACCTGAACAAGCACGTTTACAACACAGAGTCCCTCAAGATTTTGTTTGCACTCATGTACATGACCAAGGACACTGCTGTGTTGTTCACTGAGAACTATCAAAATGAAAACAAGATGCTCAATGGTACAATCTATTATACCAACACCTTTCAAAGGTTCGTTGAAAGGCTAAAGGCAACTTTCGAGTTGGGAGATCAGACTGCCCTTGCTATCTTGTGTCTCTTGGACATCCAACAAGGCAAACAAGAACTTGAGGTGTACATTGCCAAGTTTATGGGGCTTGTTAACAAGGCTCAACTCAAGGAAGAATCATGTGAAGCAGGGATCTTCTTCAGGAAAGGCTTGCAAAAAGAATACTGCAACTGGGTTCTTAATTCTGGACGTGCCCCTTCCATGGTTATTGAGTGGATACAGTGTGTGGGAGAAGCCTGAACTGCAATTGCAATGAAGCATATCCTAGAAGGGAAGGAATCTTGGTATGAATGCAAATTCATTCATTACCATGGAGGTTCCCAAGATCCTGATGTGATGGAGGTTGACAAATGTAAATGGAACATCAGATGTTCCAGTTCAGAAATTAAGTGCTTCAATTGTGGAGCCGAAGGTCACATCAAGTGTGACTGTAAAGTCAAGGTCAAAACTCAACTGTCCAATGTCTGCATCATCCTCTTGGAGGATGGCACAAAGACTGCCTATGTTGGAGATCATGAAGCAAATGTGGAGGAATGGAAGTTGTTGGGTTTTTAAAGGGGAATAATGAATCTCCTGCATCAGTCAGTCCCATTTCAATTTTGTCTGCTAAATGTACTTCTATAGATGATGAATCGAATATGTGAATTCATTCCCCTCTCAGGTTAGTCATACTACCAGACTACAAGGCAGGAATATGGGCCTGTATTGACTCAGGTGCTGAAGTCTCCCTCATCTCAGAGAAGATGGTCCAGAAACTTAGGATCCTGACTTATTGGGTGGAAAAGAAGTTCAAGATGACCTTGTTCACTGGAAAGGATGAAGAGTGGATTACTCATAAGGTGACCCTGAAGATGGAGATCAAGGAGCACATTATTTGGGTCAAGTGTTATGTGGGCCCTCTCATTGGAAAAGAACATGTCCTTCTTGGGATGCCATTCCTCAAGGAGTTCAAACCAAGAATGAACTGGGAAACCAGCAAAATTACATGCTGGGACAATGGGTATGTATATCCTGAAGAATCTGACTATTTTGTCAAACAGGTAGTGCCGGTTGGCACAGACAGTACAAAGGAACCTTCTGGTCTGTCCCTGGAAGTGGTAAAACAGGGCTCAGGTGAAACCTCTGAGGTAAAAATTAATAAAACTACTTTGTCCACAGAACTCGAGGCTGCCTTGGCTGTGAACAAAAGGGAAGTTAAGCTTCTGGAAACTTACAGGGAGTTTGCCAAGGTGTTTGCAGAAAATGACATACCACTCCTGGCTCATTGGGCAGGATTAGATCACAAGATTAGACTCCATGAAGACTTCAAGCCAAAGAAAGCCATGGTATACCCTATGTCCCCTGATGAACTTAAAGTTTTAGATGAGTTCTTGGACAAAAACTTAAAATGCAAGAAGATTCAACTGTCAACCTCTCCTCAAGCAGTGCCAGTGTTCTTCATTGCAAAGAAGGGTGGAAAGAAGCAGTTAATTCAAGACTACCGCTACCTAAATTCATTCACCATCCCAGATGCACACCCACTGCCAAATGCTCAGGCTCTCTTTGATGAGCTGGTTGAATCCAAGTACTATGCCAAGTTTGACATTTGCTGGGGTTTTACCAACCTCTGAGTAAAAGAAGGAGATGAGTGGAGAGGAGCATTTATCATGCCAAGAGGGCTGTTCAAGCCCATAGTAATGTTCTTTGGACAATGCAACTCACCTCCCTCTTTCCAGCAGTATATGGATAAAACCTTTGAATCTCAACATGGAAAACAGGTAGGTTACATGGATGATGTTGTGATCCATGCCAACACCAAGGAAGAACTCTGAACCCATGTTTGCAAGTTTTTGAAGATCTGCAACAAGGAAGGTTTATGTCTCAAGATCAGCAAGTGTGTCTTTGAGGCTGAAGAAATAGAATTCCTTGGAATGATTATTGGAAAGGGGTGTATGGAGACTTTGCTGACAAAGATTGACGCCATCAGTACCTGGGAAGCCCCTGACAATCTTACCAGGCTTTGCAGATTCCTCAGATTCTGTAACTTCTACCAAAAGTTCATCCCTTCCTTCTCAAGCATTGCCAGACCCCTCCATGACCTTACAAAGAAAGGGGTTTCTTACCAGTGGACTCTGGAACACAATGCCACATTTGAAAGGTTAAAGTCTTTGTTATGCTCCTCTCCAGTCCTCACTATCCTGGACTTCTTGAAGCCCTTCGTGCTCTTTACAGATGCTTTGAAACTTGGAACTGGTGTGGTACTTGCCCAAAAAGGAGCTGACAATGAGTGGCATCCATGCTCCTACCTCTCGCAGTCCATGGTAGGTGCTGAACAATGCTATCAGGTCTATGACCATGAGATGCTCGCTGTCATCTGTGCACTCAAGGCCTTCCGCCCCTATTTTCTTTCCCCCATCAAGCTGACTGTGGTCTTTACTGACCACAAGAACTTGGAGTACTATTGTGAGCTGCAACAGCTCACCCCTCATCAAGCCTGTTGGGCTGCTACTATCCAGTCCTACCCTATCCAGTTCTCCTGGTAGGCTGGTCGCCTACAGGTCCTGGCCAACACTCTTTCTCGAAAAGGCACCCTGGAGGAGCCTGCCCCAGTGGCCACAGTCCTTCCCCCAGACCTTTGGCTTTCAGAGGGGGTGGGTTCCCAAATTTGCCTTGTTTCACCCTCGTTTTCAATTATGAAAATACAAAAACAACTAAAAATCAACCATCTCACTTGCATTGGATGCCTACCTGCCCAGATAGAGCGCTCCAAATCCAACTCAAAGCCATATTCTTGCCCACTTGAGGAAAAATCAAAGGAGAATAGGCTGCCTGATGCTCACCCTTTGAGGAAACCTGTAAAAGGAGTGTGGGGAGTTTACACTATATCTGTGGACTTGTACAAGCACATCAAGAATGATACACCAAAGGACTCAACAGGCCTGGAACCCAAGGATAATGTCATGATCACAAAAGATGGAACAAAATGGTTCAGAACTATGTGTCTGTACATTCCCCCCAAAGATTGTTGCCACTGTATGTGCTCATATCATGATCATGAGTCAGCAGGACACCCTGGACAGAAGGTGATATTTGCAAAGATGCGAAAGGAAGTCTGGTGGGAAGGTATGGGAAAGGATATATGAGCATATGTGGCAGGTTGTCCAATGTGTCAGACCACCAAGGTCGTGACTCACCTGCTGACACCACCCATTGTCCCACATGACATGCCCAAGACCATGTTTCCATTCCAACAAATCTCTATGGATCTCATCATGGATCTCCCAGTATTGGGAGAACAAAAGTATGACTCTATTCTCACAGTTGTTGATCAGGGGCTGTCCAAGGCCGCCCTGTTTGTTCTGTGTCATAAAACAATTGATTCTGTCAGGGTTGCCCAACTCTTCCATCAGTTCATTTATTCCCATTTCAGTGTTCCTGAATTGGTGATCTTGGATTGAGGACCACAGTTCACTTCGTCCTTTACAAAGGAACTTTACAAGGCTATAGGGGTAACTCCTAAACTTTCAACAGGTTACCACCTGCAAACTAATGGAGAAAGCAGATGAGTTAACCAAGAAGTGGAGGGATATCTTCAGCTGTACTGCACCAAAGTGCCAAACTTGTGGGCAGCCAAACTCCTGTCCACAGAGTTTGCCCACAACTCCCAGATCCATTCTGTTCATCGAATGACTCCATTTTCACTCCTGTTGGGCTATGACCCATCCCCCTATCCTGAGGTTTGGCTTACTGCAGTCCCCTCAGTTGACAAAAGGTTAGAAAGCCTGGCCTCAAACTGCGATGTCACCATTCTTGCACACAAGAAAGCACAGGATCTGATGTGTTTGCACTCAAAAGGGTCTTATGTGCCACCCAAGGTAGGAGATCAGGTCCTCCTGGATACTGGGCATCTTTGCATCAAGGACCAGTGCAACAAGATTGCACCCCAATGTCTCGGGCCCTTCAAGGTGACTCAGGCTGTCTCTCCAGTGGCATTCCAATTGGAACTTCTGCCAACCTGGAAGGTTCACCCTGTGTTCCATGCCTCTCAGATCTTCCCCTTTGCTGAAAATGATACTTATGGTGCTGCAGGTGCAGCACCACTACTGGAACTGGTTGATGATGAAATTGAATGGGAGGTCAAGTCAATAATCAATCACAAAGTTGATGGGCACAGAGGTAAACAAAGATATTTGGTCAAGTGGAAAGGGTTCCCTCATTTGTCAAATACTTGGGAACCTGAAGAACATATAAAGGACCATGCTTCAGAAGCCCTCTCTCAGTACAAACTCACTTGTCACCTTCAAAATTAAATGGACTCCCCTCACTCAGTCAACATGGAAAATGACCTCCCCCTTGCAGAATCCCTTTATGACCCCGCTGCTGACAGAGATGACCTCCTCATACCCCCCATCACTGTCTATGCCCCAGCCTCACCTCCAATGACCACCACCAGCTTTTCTGACTCCTACCCCTTGTCCCCAGTCTCACAGCTGTGTGCGACATCACCCCCTCTTGCCTGCCCTCTCCAACTGTGTCCACATGTGGGTTTCTCAGTCAAGAGGGTCCCCATCCCCAAGGCCAGAGTCCCTGTCAGTGGGGACAGTAACTGACAGGGACAGGGAAAAGGTACAGTGTGGGTTGATGATGACCCTGATAACTGAACAGCCATGGCCAGTCCCTCAAATGCTCCCAAACCTGCCAACATTCACACCACCTTCACTACCTACTCCAATGTGGCTCAACACACTGCCCTTGATCTCCCCACCTCAGCAGCCCTTGCCCAGGATGACAAGCAGTGATTACCAATTGCAGCAAGTGATTACCTGGACATTGTTAGGGCACTTGATGTCTTCCACGATGGGGACAACATTGATGGGTGCTCACCAGAACAGGTAAAATATTTTTGGTTGCTGTCTGAAATCTACAGAGCAACAGACATGATCAATGCTGCCATCTCAAAGATATGCACCTGAAAGTTGACTGGAACTGCACCCCTGTCAGAGGTAATAATGATTAATATGTTAGAGCGGAGCTTGTCAGGGCTTCTGGAAGCCATAACCAGTGGTGCCTATCACCACCTTCTCCAACAACAGATCAGTGAGTTTCTCACCCTGCCTGCTTCTTGTCTTCTTGATTGGATTTTCCCAAAACAAGAGGAACCATTGGTTTCCCATGAGGAGGAAGAAGAGAAGAAGGTGGAACAAAAGAAGGTTGATGACTGGAGGGCTCTTGAGTTAGGATGGGTCAACTCCAGTGATTTGTATAAAGAGGTTGGTGCCCACCTCAGTACTGGGACTTACAACTCCACTTGGGAGGTCTTGCTGCAGGACGCATCATGAGCTGGTATCCATAAGAACTATCACAATGCTGTCCATGCTGCTGACCCTCTCCCTGTGGCTCCCTTCATCCCCATGCCTCTTGACCAGCTTCACTTTTACCTCAGAGGGCAGTCCCTGGTCCCTGCCAACCACATCCTTTATCAACATGCATGTTTCCAGTGTCATTACTTGGGACATTGGTCTTGCTGCAATGGACATGGCTCCCACTTTACTCCAGCCCTCAAGGAACCACTGTCTCCATTGCCACAGTCGCCCATCTCTTCATGCACTTGTTCCCATGTCTATACTACTCACCAACCCCTTTCCTCCCACCCTGCTAACACATCTGGCTCATCCTCAAGGGTCTGAGGACCTTAGAGGGGGGGTGATGTTATGCCCATGTCAGGGGTCTTTCCTTTTTTGACTCACCATGGTCATGTGTGTCACGTGCCTCATCATGTCTCTCATAATTGTCACCATCCTAGGGGTTCATATGCTGCAAGGCTCCTTCAGATCTCCTGCTGTCAAGGTATTTCCAATACCTGTCGAGACCGTGCCTCCTGCTTGATCCAGTATTCCACTGCCCTCTCTGATGGATGACATGTCTACTTCTTGTTCCATTGACTCATCTCTGACTCATTTATATTGCTCATATGTTGTACTATAGCTCCAGTGTCTGGCTCCTTGCTGTACATTGATTGCACAGCCAGTATAGCCTTTGTTCCCTTGTCCACCCCCATCATATGACACCATATGACTCCCTTTGACTTATCTATTTGTCTGATTGTTTTGTTGATTACTGCAGATATGCATCTCATCACAACTGATATGGTACTCATACTTAGGGGTATATAAACCCACATACTTTACTCTGTATCCTCAGTTTTTCAATAGCTTGCAACTCAGCTAACTTCCTTCTCTTTTGTCCTTGTTCCCTCCTCCATGCGATCTCAGAAGAACTCACCAGAAGGAGTGAACCTCTGCTGGACCTCAGAGATAACTGAGCCATAGGGGTTATGACACGTTTGGCCTGCAGACTCCCCCTTGCATGCTTCATGCCTATTTCATTTGAAGAAGTCACTGTGCTCAGGCATAACAAGAAGCAGTCTCACACTGACATGCTTGGTGATGACAAGGTTTCAACTACCATGTCCATTTTCCCATATGCCAATGCAAGTGACATTTCTGCTACTGCTCCTGCCTCCAACAAATGTGCCAACCTCTCTGCTGCTTTAGACTATGCAAAAAGCTCCCATTCCCATCATTCTCGCAATCCTCCACCTCTGCCTTCACTTGCGATATCAAACCCTATTGCAGTAGACCTACAAGGCTCAATCAACTTCCTCACTTCATCAATCAACACATCAATGACATCTGCCATCAATAAAGCATTGACAATGAGGGCACAAGTGATTCATTTACTGGACAATCAAGACCAAGATTTCCCCAGTCCCATCAAAGCATTCATCCGATTGTTGATCATGCAGAATCTTGGCTTTGCTGATGTATACTTGAGGACAGCAAAGAAGGAAGATCATTTGGCACTTGCTGAACTGGAGTATAAGATGAAACTTGGGGTTGGTAGTTCTCAGACCAGTACACAGTAAAAAATATTATAGGTCACACATGAGAGATCCAAAAGTGTATGTATATTGCATGGAATGGGAACAAATGAACTATGCATCTACAACATTGATACATTGCTCATACTGCTACCAGTGTTAGTGGAGTCATCAGAGCTATAGTTGTCACTACCTGAGGGCAATTGCCCAAGATCCTGCAATTGAATGATTTCCTGATAATCATCCCACATATGTTGAGTGATCTGGTCATGGACAGTGTGTGCCACTTTGAGCTGACCTACATTGGGATTATCTTCATTGGCTCTGCCCTCATCCACCGATCCCCCAGGCCCTTCTGCACCTTGCTCATCTATGTGGATATCCTGTCCTGGCATTGGACCTTCTTTGGCATCATGAGTATGGATGAAGTTGTGCAGTGCACAGAGTGCTGAGGGGATTTGGCCTTGGATGTTGATGTTGTACTCAGGGCTTAGTAGTAAGATGCAAAAACAACACTTGAGGACACCAAATATTCACTCAATGACATTGTGTGCAGATGAGTGCTGGAGGTTGAACAACTCTTCTTTGTTCCTGGGTCTTGTCAGTTCAGCAGGACAATAAGATGGATAATTCAAAGAAAATTACCTTAAATGTGCTTGGTGCCACTCTGCAAGGTGGTAGCAAGTCACCCAGTATGGGACTAGAATTTCTGGGTGCAGGGGGAATCCAGCATCTGCAAGGAGAAACTTTCCTGTTGGGATGTCAAGCCCTTTCATACATGCATCCTGGTATACACATGCATCAGTAGCCAAACCCTCCCAACCAGTCAATGAGTATGTAAACATCAGCTGGAAATCACAAGCAAACAAGCAGTTCTGTGATATGGAGCCTTTGTGGTTTCGGTACACCACCCAGTCCTCTGATGCCAGAGTGGCATGGATATAGCTCCCATCCAATGCACCAATTGCATCCTTGAAATACAGCCAAAATCTTTTATCTCCCCTAATCTTTGGCTGAATATCATCAGCACTAGGCATCTTGACATATGTGGAATAGAAGGGTGACAACAATAGGATGAAGAGTACCTTGCAAAAGTACCTGATCAAGGAGGTTAGAAAAGTATCAGGAAACTAAGGGTGATGACATACCAAGATATGGTCTCACTTGACTGTTGAAAATGTTCACCGATGTGCCTGATAGTCAGACCCATCACACTCATATAGAGGAAAATAGCTAGTTGTTCTTCAAGCAAAATGAATCAAGAGTTGCCATGACCAATCTGGCAAAGCTCCTCCACAAGTCATGCAAAGACATCAGCATGAACACCAAGTTTGCATCAGATTTGTTCTGGATGACCTGCAAGGAGCTCAATAAGCCATTCCTCACTGGTTAGTGCTGACATGTGGTAAGGCTCCAGAATCCTTTGGATTGGCATAGATTGCACTTCAGTATGACCAATCATGCAGAGGATGATATTGACAACAAGAGCAATATGGCGCAGCAAGTGTTGGCAGTGAATCTCCTCATGATCACCACCAATATTGATGTCATCCATCTCGCATACAGGAGGAAATGTTTCAAACTCAATTCAAACTCACTATGTGAACTGCCCCAGTGGAAAAACATGTACAAGCATTGAAGGAACTAATTGCAACTTACCCAAGGTTTCCGAACTAGCTCTTACTGATGTCTGACCACACAACTGAATCATGATGTACTTTCGCATGTTGGTTCTTTTCTCCTGTTTCCACACAGGCCTAGGCAAACTAAAGGAAGAACCGTTCCCGACAATCGTCGTGCATCCCTATATTCCAACATCATGGCTATCGTTGACCTCCACGTCGTCAATGTTGACTGCTTACGTGTCACGGAAGAAGTTCAACTGGCTGCTTCATGATCCGTGCGCAGCTGACTTTCTAGATGACTACCGCAGGTTATATCACTCCCTCTCACCGTTAACAACACCTGTTCATACTTGTGCAAGCTGGCAACCTTACTATTGCAAAGTGAAGCAACCGCACAAAAAGGGACTTCATCGTAGAGAAGTTCACGAGCACCACAGCATGATTGTGGGCGGGGCCCATCAATGCTACTTATTGTGGCTCAGTGCAAGTGAGGAAGTTAGCCGTCACTTGAATGTTTCAGGTACCCCTATGGCATCAGCCATCACAGAACGAAACCACATGCTACGAATGGGCTCGTAATCCGCGACTTGTGTGACAAGATCCTATAACAGTCGGCCACTAAAAACTATGTGCACCCCTAACACTTGCATTTATCCCGCTGCTCACGTATGGGCTTGTCCTTTGCAAACAGCTTGATTATTTTATTCTAGGGCCCAGTTCTAGAAATGTTCACGGATTTCGTGCGGTCTACAGCCTCGAGTATCTTCTTGACGAGATCCTCCAAATTCGGTCACACCTACTGAAGTCATGGTGCCTGCTTCACGAAGGAGGCCACCGTTTCGAGCGGCAAACGGTTCGCCCTCAGAGGTAGACACCTGCCATCAGCCATCACAACAGGAACTACAAGTTACGAACGGCCTCGTAACCGGTGAAACTAGATGAGATGTTGGTACACTAGGGATTTCATATCGTGGATTCTTGTTTGACAAGATCCTATGTCTGCCAGCCACTAAAAACTACATAGATACATAGATACATACGTCCTAACACTTGCATTTATCCCGCCAGTTATGTTTGGGACGGTCTTTTGCAAGCAGCTTGAGTATGCCATCCTGGGGCCACGTTCTAAAAACGTCCACAGATTTCGTGCGATCGTCGGCCTCGAGTATCTTTTTGACGAGATCCTCAAAGATTTCGGTCACATTTACAGAAGTCTTAGCGCTTGCTTCACGAAAGAGGGCACCGTTTTGAGCGGCAAATGATTCCCCGTCAGAGGTAGATACTTTTCGGGAATATTCCTGGGTGTGGAAAAGCTATGTGTCAATAATACATAGTTTCATCACGATGGCTAAACTGAGGAATAGTAGCGGAAGAAGGAGGTTGGGGGAGGAATAGGAAAAGCCGGAGGCGCACCTGGTCTAACTTGTTCCCCACAATCATCTTGGGTATCGTGGATGGAACGTGGTCATCGAGTTCGGTAAGCCAACCCGGCAACGCATCGAACGATGCTCTATCCGTGATGTCGTACACTTTAGTCAATTTTGAATCGGGCTGGTCAGGGTGTAAGGTTTGGGACACATCGAATAGACCGCACCGAGTACAACACCATGTGCCCTTCTGTAGAATGGTGCCGTGATCACCCTGAATCGTTCCATTCCTGCTGTGTCCTGTTGCATAGGGAACGACAAAAGATACGGTGAAGGGGCCAAGCCTCTCAGTCAAACATGTTTCGGTAGTTCAAAAGATCGGGGAAGAATGCTCACCCATATACCGAGTTTCACCTGCCGCCCATCAACTTCCATGTTTTGAAACTATGTCAGATGTGAGGATCAGCTCACTTTAGTCTCCTTGTCAATGTGGCCACTGGCTGACCAATGGAACACACAAGATGTGCGTGTATGGGACATACTACACATGTCTTCTGTGTTTCGTGCGTGAGAGGGAACTCACATGGAGGTCCACGCCGTAGGTCGCAGAAACGCTGTCGATTGACCATTGTTTATCAAGGAAGCGCTTATAGAGACAGGTCTTGCCAACGGACATATCACCAATGAGGATTATCTTCAATTCCAGAGGTCGCGACTGTGCCATGGCAGAGTTGGTTGCACTGGAAGTGAAGGGATGCTTGGGCTGTAGAATGGAAGGAAAGCCCACGCCTCGCTATCTCCATATGGTTCGTATGTAGAAAACGTGTGCAGGTTCAAATCCAACGTGCCCTCCGCATACATGATCGACTCATGATATGTACTGGTACACACCTGGCGAGAAGAGGAAATTGTCTTGCACGGCTAGATTAGGGGATTCTGTGATACCCAGTCAATCCATCCAGTCGTTCCGCCCGCACTTCGTGTACGGTGACGTAAGTGATCCGGTTTTTGATATCTGTAATGGTCAGTCTACCGTTATAGTGGTACTTGCGACGACTGTTCGCCTTCAACGATTAGCTTGTCATTGAACTGGCTCACTGTGCAGCGTTCACAGAATGCGAAAAGACCAACTGGAGTGAGACGTTATACTATGTGCCCGTGTACTAACGGTGTACGCCAGGTTTGGGTCGAGGTTATGGATGATCTGGGCTGGCTGGTTTACTTCTCTGAAGTCTCCGCGGTGAAGAGTTGTCAGTGTACCTTTGATGTTTGATGCAGTCCAAGTGTCATCTTGTCATCGTATCAAAGTCAGTAGATTGTCTTCGTGCTCAGCGAAGCAGCCACACTCCTGACACTCCTTCCCTTCCTTACCACATAAGCCCTCATACCCCCAGATGGCCCCAGTAACCACGACCCCACTCGTCCCAACATTACGTGTCCACGTCAAGCTCCTCCTGACGAGCAGGAGTAATCTTCTACCGCGATTCTCAGGCGAGCAGTGGATACTGGCACCCGAAGACGAGGCGACTGCGACCATGATTTCAGGGTGAGTCTTTTCTTTGGACGAGCGATTGTATCATGTAGCAACTGCCACGCCTAGTCCTACATAATCACTATACTGGGGGCCACCCAGTCCGAGGAAAAGTGCTCTTACGCACTTCCCGCCAGGGGTGTGTGGGATTCCGTAAACTAGTCCTGGTTGAGGTCCATGTTACTTTGGTGGGCGTCTTGTTTCACGTGCAATGTACTAAGTGGCGAGTTACGGGTAGTCGGTTGTGTTTGGAGGTTAGTCTCCCTTTCTTTCCGTCTTCTCTGTTGGCTGACGTGCGTTTCCTTCGTTGGGCTCCACGCCTCACCATGTATGTCTCCTACAATATACAACGCGTATCTTCCCACATGGCATGATACATAATGCAGCAGGACAAGAACGTTTTCGGACGGTTTCGTCGTTCTATTGTAGGGGCACTCAGAGTGTCATACTCGGTTTGTCGGCACCCGGACCCCCTTTTCTTCCCGTCTTGGCTTGTTCACGCGGTTCCTGTCGTTGATTCTGTCCCTTTCCGAGTATCTCACGGATCAACATCGATGAATTGATGCGGGTATGCTTGGGAGCTGTGGTCGAAGCTGCTATGTGTTGGCCAGGAACTCGCTTCCTTCTGTGAATGACAATAGATTATTACATTTGCTGACGGTGTCTCAACACGATGGGATGAGGGTTTACGTATGTGTGTGCCATGGAGCGTCCGCAAATCAATTCCTGTGTTGATTGTGCACAGCACTCGGGATCCCTCTCACCTGTTATTAGGCCAGGCCGCTGATGAGGCCGTACATACCGGAACGGCAGGTTCGCGAGCACCGCGACAACATGTCACACATTACATCAATGGATGCTGTCCCCCTCTAACCACACAAATGAATCACGCCAAGCTTTTTGTATGTTGGTTCTGGGTACGTGTCGCAACAATGACTGTAGGGGCCCATCCGAGTTACTTACTGTGGCCTGATGCCAGCGAGGAAGCCTGACATCACTTAAAACCTGTCAGTTATCCATGCCATCGGCCATCACAGTTTACAAGCCACGAACGGCCTCGTACCTGGCGAAGCTAGATGAAAAATTGATACACTGGGGATTTCATATGGTAGATTCTTGTTTGACAAG
Organism: Pisolithus orientalis; assembly: GCF_024613125.1. Lineage (NCBI taxonomy): Eukaryota > Fungi > Basidiomycota > Agaricomycetes > Boletales > Pisolithaceae > Pisolithus > Pisolithus orientalis. The sequence continues at coordinate 67,121 of NW_026260882.1, read as the reverse complement.
ATCCTATATCTACCGGCAACTAAGAACTACAAACATACATACTTGCTAACACTTGCATTTATCCCACCAGTTACGTTTGGGTTGGTCTGTTGCAACCAGCTTGATGATTTCATCCTGGGGCCACGTTCTATAAATGACCATGGACTTCATGAGATCGTCGGCCTCGCGCATCTTTTTGACGAGATCCTCAAAGACCTCGGTCACATTCATAGAAGTCTTGGCGCTTGCTTCACGAAAGAGGGCACCGATTTGGGCGGCATATGATTCCCCATCAGACGTAGGGACCTTCCGGTCAACCTCCTAGTTTGGAAAAGTTAAATGTCAAAGATGCGCAGCCAAACTGAGGGGGTCGTGGCGAAAGGTGGTGGAATGAGAAATGACGCTCGAGACACACCTGGTCTAACTTGTTCCCAACGATTATCTTGGGTGTCGTAGATGGAGCGTGGCGATTGGTGTCGGCAAGCCAACCTGGCAATGCATCGAACAATGTTCTGTCAGAAATGCTGTACACTAGCCCATTTCGAATCGGAATGATCAGGGTGTAACACTGGGGACATGTCGCATCGACCGTACCGAGTATAACACCCTGTGCACCCCTATAGAATGCCGGCAAGATTGCTCGGAACTTTTCCATTCCCGCTGTGTCCTGTTACATAGGGAACGATAAACAGTATGAAGGAGCGAAGAGCGTCTCACTCAACCACGTTGAGAATGACGAGGAACAATGCTCACCCATATGCAAAGCTTCACCTTGCGTCCATCAACTTCCATGTTCTGAGCCTACGTCAAACAGGAGGATCAGTCCGCTTTATTCTCCTGGTCAGTGTGGCCGCTGGCCACCCAATGAAACACACGAGACGTGCGGGGTATGCTACATATACCACAAGTCCCATGTCTTTCATGCGTGAGAGGGACACTCACACGGAAGTCCACACCGTAGTTCGCAGCAACGCCGTCAACTGACCAGTCCATGTCAAGGAAGCGGTGAAGGAGACATGTCTTGCCGATGGACGAGCTGCCGATAAGGACCATCTTGAATTGTGGAGGACACGACTGTGCCATGGTAGAATTTTTTGCAATGGAACCGAAGGGACGCTTTGTCTGTGGAATGGATAGAACAGATGGCATGATAAGGACATCGAAGTTCGCCAGATGAGGCAGGCCCCACAGCCTCGCATCCATCATATGGTTGGTGCGTAGAAAACGTGTAGAGTACTCCAATCCAACACGCCCCCCACATCCACGATCGATTCATGATATGTACTGGCACATACGCAAGTTGTATGTAATATCCAGTTCTGAGATCTGACTGCGATGAAAGTTCGCCTTCAATGATCTCGATCAGTCATTGAACCGACTCATTGTAGTGTTCCCCGAATAGACCCACTGGAATGAGACGTTGTGCTATGCACCTGTGTAGTATGTATTAGTGCATTCCAGACGCATCCAATCTCAGCTGGCACGGACCCTGTAACACAAATCATATGTACAGATGTTCAGTGCTCAATCCATGAACCACAACGGCGTTGCTGGCTATGCCAGGTTGAGTTGTCAAAAGATACATAGGCCCTGAGTTTTTTTGTGGTGAAAAGTTGTCAGTGTACTGTTGTTGTCTGGTAGTGTCATCGTGTCGTCGTAGCAAATTTATTAGATTGTTGCGGTGTCTTTTGATTTGACGTATTCAGCGAGGCAGCCACACCCCATACTCGCACTCCTTCCCTTCCCTCCCCTACCACGAGTCGTCATACCCACAGATGACGGCCCCAGTAACGACGACACCAGTCGCCTCATCATCACCCGTCAACGTCAAGCTCCTCCTGATTGGCAATGCATCTGTGGGCAAGAGTAGTCTTCTGTTGCGATTCTCAGACGAGCAGTGGATACCCGAGGACGAGGCGACTGCAACTATCGGAGTGGATTTCAGGGTGGGTCTTGTTTTGTAGGGTTATTTTGTAGGTAGTGATACTGGAGACTCCCTCGAGAGTCCCAGCGTATCCGACAAGTTGTTTAGCGCCCCAGCTGCACACGGGCGACGAGATTCATATGTGCGACGGCTTCGCGCTAACGACTCTTTTCCTCACGTAGGTTCACAAGATGGAAGTGAATGGCCGAAAGGTCAAACTCAGTATATGGGTCAGTTTATCTTTCTTTCTGGCTTGCCCGTTGACTGACGGGGCGTTTCCTTCGTTGAACTTGGGCTGTGTGCTTCATCATGCGCTCGTCTTTACGGCGTACACCACATTGATCTTCCCGCCCATATGTAACGTGGCGCATGATGTGCCACAGGACACAGCAGGACAAGAACGTTTTCGGACGATTACGTCGTCCTATTATAGGGGTGCTCAGGGCATCATAGTTGGTACGTCGGTACCCCCTTCTTCTCGTCTTGACTTATTCACGTGTCTCCCGTCTCCCGTCATCTGGTTTTCGCTGTTGAATTTCTCGGTCCAATCCACGGGCAGTATACGACGTCGCGAATAGAGAAACGTATGATGCGTTGCCCAAATGGTTCACGGAGATCGATACGTATGTCTCGTCATTGGTGCCGAAGATCATCGTTGGCAATAAACTAGACAAGGTCATTCTTCATTTCTTTCTCCCGCCATTTCCATTTCCTTCGTTTCGCTCTCATTAGTCGTGTTCCACGTTATCTTTGCACCTTACATGCATACGGTGGTACGGACGAGCATATCTAACATAACCCGACCAACAGGAACACTCCCGCCAGGTATCTACCTCTGAAGGGCAGGCGTTCGCTACTCGGAAAGAATGTCTCTTCCTAGAAGCAAGCGCCAAAACTTCTGTTGGTGTACGCGAGGTTTTCGAGGATCTTGTGAAACGGATACTCGAGACACCAGAGTTGTGGGCACCTGTGACACCTGAGTCTGGGGGTGGGAAACGTAGAGATGGGGAAGATGGGATGCCGGGGACGATAGATTTGAATGGGCGGTCGGCACAAGAAGACGATGGGGGGGTTGGGTGTGCGTGTTAGTTGCAGTTGGAGAAGAGCATTCTGAGAGAGTGGGATGGGGCTACTAATATTGGAGGCAATTTTGGAATACCCCGTCGACCCTCACAAGTTACTCCTGGATTTGAATGCATGAGCTAGGTAATTTTGCATGGAATATACAATAGCTGCACGTCTATTCATTGCTCAAGGTTTGGGGCAGTACATATTCTGATGATCTGGACTCAGGGTGCTGACATTTCTGCCAAGAATGGTGCAATAGCTGCACCGAGTATGGCTCCCGAGATAAGAGGATTGGTGTGTTGCAACCTTGAGATAAGAAGATACAAAGCATTGGCAACATGGTCAAGGAGAGGAGTGCACATGAGAGACATGCTCATGGTCAAATTCTAAGGGTACAGTCTATTGCTGTCTCCTTCCACACCTGAAGTCACTGGTATATAAAGTTATACCTTGACAACAAATGTGGGATAGCAGATAACTGTTATGCTGATGACTTGTATTGCATCATGAATTGAGTGCAATGTAGCACAAGCACATAATGGCACAAGAAGTGATGCATTATTTAACTTCACTAGCAGTGGTACACTAGTCTTGGCCAACCAAAGTCATACTGTCAAGTCTGCATAGGTACAGTGAGCAGAGCTAAGGGTGGTTGCAAAGTAGATTTTGAATGGGGAACTAGTATGATACATGTGGGTTTATATACATATGTAGAGTACTATGCAACAAACATTTGAAAACATAAAGATGAAGGAACAAAATTTCATATGGTGATGTGTGCATGACATAATATAAACAACAACATTAGAAGAGCTACATCAACAAAGGCACAACCCCCAAAAGCAGGGCAAAGAATGGTGCTGGCACCTGGAGGTCACATGGGGAGACACCAATGCCACAATTTGCAGCTTATAATATCAGATGTAAAGTACTATATGACAAACATTTGAAAACATTCAAACACACACTCAAGTTCCTGCTATGGTATCATCAAGTCACATGGAGTTGCTGTGCAGCAGCTACACCCATACAACTGAGTCTCCACAGCAGAGGGGACTGGGGGCAAACATATGATGAGGAAAGGGTGAGCACATATATGTACAGGGGTAGATGTGCAACTGGGTTACACATGTCATGTGACTGTGTGGATCAGGGCTACCAGTGGATCACAGGAGGAAGGGCAAATGGGCATAGCCTGGCTATAGTACAATGTAGGGTAAACAGGGGTAAGACACAGAAGGAAACATATGGAATGCAAGTCCAACTGTGTAGACAGTGGCTTGCAGTGGAAAGGGATGTCACTACAGTGAGGGACAAAAGTGTTGCAATGTTTGTGAGGTGTGACTTGCTGCTGATGTAGCTTGGGCTGTTCTGTACAGATGATCATGATACCTATACCATTGGCAAGGGGTGACTCTAAGCTTTCCAGAGCACTAAGGTTCAGTCCAAACAAAGCAATACATGCTGAGATACACCCTATTCTTTCCAAAAAGTGCATTGCAATGCTTTTGGCCCTGACTGGTGAAATAGTGAAAAGTGACCTTTTGATGGGATTAAGGGCATGAAGGATGGGAAAATATGATTACATAATAAACCACATGGTCTTCCAGATGATTTGTCAGCATGTAAACAATGACAAACATTGGACTTGTACCATTAACCCTTCCTCTTTTACCACAATTCATGAAATCATCTCTCTAGCTCACATGGTCATTTTCTCAAGGAATTCTTATCAAATACTGGTGGCCACCACAGTACCATCAGTATAACATGCTCTCAGAGCCATCAGTCCCTTAAAAAACCTGCTGTCAGTCATTCCCTGGACTGTTTCCCCCCCATGCCTGATGTGTTCTGGGACTAATCAGTACTTGGAAGGCTGAAAATGTCATGGAGGTCAATCTGGCACTTCAGCACATGATGGACAAACTAATCCCCTCTCAACCAATGCATTTCTGGCACAGGGACACTGGTATGGAAGTTAGGGCAAGATAAAATCCTCTTTATCCCTGGGTGTCATCAGGAGGATATGCTACTGAACTGCCATGGAGCAGAATCCTGTGCTTCCATATGGCCCTGAATATTGCCTTTGGTCATGTGTGACTGAATAACCCTTCCCCAGTCATCCAAAGTTCAGATCAGAGCAAGATCTAGTGAACCCTCTTAGGGTGCTTGGAGCACAAGGAGGTTTTGTCTCCCCCCAACCCCCATACCAGTGTCCCTGTGCCAGAAATGCATTGGTTGAGAGGGGATTAGTTTGTCCATCATGTGCTGAAGTGCCAGATTGACCTCCATGACATTTTCAGCCTTCCAAGTACTGATTAGTCCCAGAACACATCAGGCATGGGGGGGAAACAGTCCAGGGAATGACTGACAGCAGGTTTTTTAAGGGACTGATGGCTCTGAGAGCATGTTATACTGATGGTACTGTGGTGGCCACCAGTATTTGATAAGAATTCCTTGAGAAAATGACCATGTGAGCTAGAGAGATGATTTCATGAATTGTGGTAAAAGAGGAAGGGTTAATGGTACAAGTCCAATGTTTGTCATTGTTTACATGCTGACAAATCATCTGGAAGACCATGTGGTTTATTATGTAATCATATTTTCCCATCCTTCATGCCCTTAATCCCATCAAAAGGTCACTTTTCACTATTTCACCAGTCAGGGCCAAAAGCATTGCAATGCACTTTTTGGAAAGAATAGGGTGTATCTCAGCATGTATTGCTTTGTTTGGACTGAACCTTAGTGCTCTGGAAAGCTTAGAGTCACCCCTTGCCAATGGTATAGGTATCATGATCATCTGTACAGAACAGCCCAAGCTACATCAGCAGCAAGTCACACCTCACAAACATTGCAACACTTTTGTCCCTCACTGTATAAGGCAGTGGTGGGCATGAGTGGTATGGGAACAATGTGAGTGCAGTCACTGTGGAAACAGGATTTTAATCAGGTGCAGTGATAGTTGGGCAATAGGCTGTAGTCATACTATATCCTAAGAGTAGTAAATGTTAACAATATGTCTGAGAATCATTGTGAGGTGTTCTCATTTTGAAGTGTAATCTGGTTGGATTCACAAACTTATCATCATGACAATTCCAACATCCATCAACTATATTCTAAGCAGATTACACTGTGATTATAGGATATGTACATGAGTTGCATCATATAAATCACATTGATCCTTGCTGTCTTCACTCGCACTATTCAGAATAATAAGATCAGATTATGTTCAGAGTGCCTACTACATGGTGCACTTTAAAAATGGTTGCTGTCAAGATCACACAACACCCCTGACTTCCTCTTAGGGCAGAGTAGGAGTGGGTTGGGCTGCAGAGTACAGCAGTCAAAGTCCAAAGTGAATCTGACCACTGGGTGGCGAGATATGCAACAAACAGTGAGTGGAGGAGTATGGAGGAAAGTTGTGGAGGCAGAGGTCAGAGTCAGAGGTCAGAGGTCAGAGGTCAGATGAGAGGGCATCTCAGCTAGTGTGCTGCCCCCTTGTGCAAGCTCAGCCCTCATATTTCAGAGGTAGAGCAGACTCAGAGAGAGTGGAGATGAAACTCTGGAGGGAACTCAGAGGGAGTTGGAAGTGGGGACTTTATTCAATATTCATACTGATTACATCAGAGTACTACATGGCCTTATATATGATGTAGGTCGAGGGCAGTGCAGTGTAGAATGCAAACCAATAAGTGTATAACAGGTTAGCAGTCCCTCCAACACAAGGGATAGAGGATAGGGATGATGGGGACCTTAACTGAGACAAGGAAACCACTACAATGAGGGAGAGAGGATAAATACTGAAGGAGTGGAAGAATGGAGAAAAACTGACACAAGGGCAGAACCCTATCTAGAATGCAGGGCCACAAGTCCAACAGCCCACTGAGCTGACCAAGGCCTTGGAGGAGGCACAGATGAAGCTCTGGCCTCCATGTGACCAGCCTGAGGGTGGAGTTGAGCAGAGCTGGTTGGAATATGGACAGGGGACCTCAGAGAGGTGTGGAGATGTGTTGGAAGGGTCAGAGGAGTGCAGGAATGCATTGGAAGAGGGTGGAGTGGGTGTTAGGGGCTTATTCCAATGTCATGGTCATGACAGTCACCCCCCCTGGGTGCTGCCCTTGCTTGCTGCTCCCCCAGCCTCCTCATCTGAATCCAGCACATATGAATGTGTTTTCCATGCCATAGACAGATGTACTCTCAGCCATGTCTGAGTGGGCATGTGTTGGGGCACTCTAGCATCCTCCCAGGTCATCCAGATGATCTGTTTGCACCTCCTAGTCAAAGCAACTGACCATCAGTGAATATGAGCAGGCACACACTGGAGCATTCTCACATCCTCCCCAGCCATCCAGATGATCCATTTGCAACCAGTACTCCTGCTCAACAGAATGACTGACCACTGGTCAGTATGGATTTCCTGTCTGAATAGCCACACACCTTGCCTTACATCTGTAGCATTTCACACCCTCATTTTCCTTCCAGCATCAGTTCCATGATGTGGAGACAACCAGTCCCATTGATCCACATGAAGCCCCTTATCCCTATCTAGGAGGGAGTCAGCCCAACCAACCAATCAGCTATAAGCCTTACCAGGGGAATGGAAATGGACATGAATGTACTATGCCAGTCTGTTCCAGTAGGTCTGTTCATAGCCAGTTGATTACCCATGGACATGGTGAGGCTTTTGTGCAAGACCATTCCCATATGTACACCCCAAATTGTTCTAGAAGTGGGTCTTTTGTGCCAGACCTGCATGGTTATGATTGTGAGCCAATGCATGGCCATGAATGCAAGCCTATGCACAGCTTGCAAGTGACAGTTGTGCAGATAATGGTTGATATCAGAAACCTTACTGAAGGGAAGATGCATCTTGAAGAAGGACATACCAGGCTGAGGGAAGACAACACAGTGACTTCTTGCCTTGATGCTCTTGAACAGAGCTTTGCAGAACTTCAAGAGAAAGGTGAAGTCACCCTGAAGCAAGTCTCATCAAGGACAAGCTCCAATGATCATATGGCTGTAAAGGTATGTCAGTATGCCATGCTACTTGTTGGATGTGTTCACCAGACATTCTTATTTCCCATTACAAGTCTATTATCCAGCTGCTGTTCTGCCAACTATGTGGAATTGACTGTAGCCATAGCAAGAAAGTTTGTGTGGCAGTGCTAGCTGCTGTCAAACCTCTTGATAGTGGAGAACCCTTGGAACTTACTGCTGAAGGGGTTGAGATTTGGCACCCCAATTGGCTTGGGTAGGTGGATGACAAGCTAAATGCTAAATTCATTGAAGAGGTCACCGAGCATGTCTATAACAATGAAAAGATAAGGGCTTGCCTTCATAACACTACCCCTACTCCCCAGACAGCACACTGCAACCCTGGTAAATACATACAATCAAGTATCAAAATAGCCTCCTTGAACATGAAAGGCCACTTCCACAATGGAAATGATAAGTGGCTCCATGTCAACCAGCAGATGAGAGACAATCAAATAGCAATTCTAGCTCTACAAGAAACTCACCTGAGTACAACCCAAGCTGACTCTCTGAACAACCTTTTCACTGGCACATTACTCATGATTGCTAGCATAGACCCTAACCACCCATCTGTGAAAGGTGTCACAATTGCCATTAACAAGCATTTGGTGAAAACAAATGACATCAACATCCATGAGATAGTACCTGGAAGAGCAATTCTACTATCAATGCCCTGGTACCAACAAGAACAGTTTAACCTACTCAATGTGTACACTCCCAACAATCCATCTGAAAACCAAAGCTTCTGGGAAATGATACATGATAGCCTTCTGAACCTACCCCAACCAGACATCCTCCTGGGGGACTTCAACATCATGGAGGATTCCATAGATAGACTTCTGGCCCACCCAGATTATGCCAATGCTGTTAACTCCCTCAGAGCCCTCAAATCTCATCTTAATCTGCAAGATGGATGGTGCCAAACCAACCCTTCTGACATAGCCTTCACATATGCCCAGTCTGCTAGACAAGGAGGAAGAGCCTCTCACATTGACCATATCTACACCCTTGAGAGTGTAATCCCCTTCTGCAAAGAATGGTTAATAACCCCCTCTGCTGTGCACACCAACCATGAGATGGTCTCAGTCCATGGGAACAGAGACTGTGGTAAGAGAAAAGAGTCTGAAGGAAGGAAGTGACCAGAGCATGGTGGCCACAGGTAGTGGTGCACAAGAGGGAGTGAGGGCATGGGAAGGTAGCGAGGTAGGTGGGAAGGTAGCATGTGAACAGCAGTGGATGTGAGTGGTCTGGGGATGCAATGATAGTCATGGAGCAGTTGGTGACAGGGGCTTACACATCTAGGGAATACAGATTCCTTACAATGCCTCTTGGCTTACTGTGCCATACTGCCATGCCTCAAGGCTACTCCAACTCACCATCAGAATTTCAGAACTGTACAGCTAGCAATTCTAGTACATTGGAGATATGACAAGTAATAGAATAGTGTCTTTGCATGAGTGGCTGTGCTGCCTCACACCTTCTCCCTCTCCCTCCACTATCATCAGAATTTGGCCCACAGTGCAGGCCTCACCTTGTTCCTTTTCACAACCTCCAGCCACTCTGCTCCCTTTGAAATGCAGCCTCCCCTTCATAGGCAAGGGCTGCTGGACCCTCAGCCCAAGCCTTCTAAAAGACAAGAGTGTCTGAATGCAAATCTTGAAAGAGGCAGTGAAACTCTCTCATGAGTTTGACACTTACAACCCACCCTCCCACTCCACCTCTAGTAACCCCCAAGTGATCTTCAAGTCCTTTAAGGACATGATCATCTGCATACCATGCAACCATGCACACTCCATGATGCCAGTGCTCTCCAAAAAGATAGACAACTTACAAGGTCAACTCCATGCAACCCTAAATGACCAATCCCTCTGTGATGAAGCCAAACTCCTGATGAGTAGTGAACTCCAAGAAGACATAGCATGTCTAAGACAATTAAGACATGTGAACATACATGACCACTCTGCCCTCAGAGTGTGCCTGGAGAGCAAATCTCCCACAAGTAAACTGTGGGCAAAATCCAGGAAGGACATCAAACCAAAAGACATTATCATCAAACTATGTGACCCCTCATCCTTGCCAGAAAACCCATGATATTGCACATGGTCAGATGATATGGCTTCAATAGCCAAATATTTCTATGATGACTTACAGCAATCTGATCTCTGCCCCATGGAGGAGCACTCTCGAGTGATGGATGAAGTCCTCACAAACATTGAAGTCAGCATCCCTGCCACCAAATATGAAGCAATGGATAAGTACATATCACAGGATGAGATAGATGCTATGCTCCACAAGCTACTGTGTGGAAAGGTGGCTGGACACAACAGTCTACCATATGAACTCTGGAAATGGCTGGCAGCGCCTCCCTTGTCAGAAGATGACAACTCCCTGGAACATGAGCCCAACAATGAGTTCTGTCTCTCAAAATTCCTGGAAAAAGTTTTCAATGACATCCAAGAACATGGAGTCGACCCAATGGCCAACTTCTCTGAGGGATGGATTTGTCCTCTTTACAAGAAAAAAGACAGGCAAGAAATCAAAAACTACAGACCAATAACTCTACTTAATACTGACTACAAACTGTTTACCAAGATACTCACAATATGGCTAGCACACACTGCTCTGCTGATAATCCATGAAAACCAAGCAGGTTTCCTGCCAGGCCATAGCATCACTGACCAGATATGACTCACCCAAATGATCCTCCACTACACTGAAGCCACTGAGGAAAATGGCACCATAATTGCCTTAGACCAAGAAAAGGTGTATGATCAGGTCATGCATGACTATCTATGGAAGGTCCTGGACAAATATGACCTCCCCCTGTCCTTCATCAATACAGTCTGGTCCCTATATAAAATGGCTGAAATGATAGTTATGATAAATGGAGAAGCCAGCCCAAGCTTCTGGGTCACTAGAGGAGTGAGACAAGGCGACCCACTATCCTGCCTCCTCTTCGACATTGCTATAGAACCTCTCACAGAGATGATCAGATGATCCCCCCTTGCAGGCTATAAAACTCCTGGGGAAATACATCACTCAGTAGTTTCAATGTTTGCCAATGACACCACTGTATACTTATCAGCCACAGATGACATAGAAATACTTAATACAATCCTTTCTACATGGTGCTGCACCTCTGGTGCCAAATTCAACATGGATAAAACAGAAGTTATTCCAATCAGCATGCCAGACTACTGGCAGTCACTAATAGCATCCTCCAAACTAAATCCTACATCCTCAGCCCTCCCCCTGAGTGTTAGAGTAGCCCACAATGGCCAGGCAATCCACATCCTTGGAGCGTGGCTAGGAAACAATGTCAACAAACCATCTGTCTGGTCTTCCATCCTCAAGAAGATAGATTCTAAATTGCAAAAGTGGAACTCCTGGAATCCATCCATTGAAGGAAGAAAGACAATAATACAATGGACCATAGGAGCTATGACTCAATACCTAACCTGCATCCAAGGCATGCCTAAAAACATAGAAATTTACCTTACAAAATGCCTGAAACTCTTCACCTGGGATATGCAAGGTTAACCCAATGTAAGTTTGAAAATGCTATATGCCCCCATCTCACAAGGCAGGAAAGGAGTTCTTAACCTACATGTATGAAACGAAGCAATAGGAATGGTCTGGCTCAAAAAACTCCTATTGCCTCACCCCCCAGCCTGGACACCTTTCGCTCATGAACTGCTGCGAATACATGCTGCTCCATCCCCAACCTCAAAACCTAAAGCAAGAGTTAACTACTTCCTACAATCATGGCCAATCACCCCATCAAAACTACCCCCCATACTTAGTTGCTGTATCATGCTGGCCAGGAAATACAATTTAACTTTGGATGCACTATTCTCTCACCCAGCCTCCCTTGACCCCCTCCCAGTGTGGTTCCACACCAGTGCCCTCCTGAATCTGAAAAAGCTGAACAATTATTTTTATGCTCACTACATTTGAGACCACCATAATATAACAAGTATAGGTGAAATTTGAACTCTAGCCAATACACCCTTCAATGACTCCAACCGATGCTTAGGATCTTGTGTCTGTGAAAATTGCAACACTCTCTGTGATACCACCAGGTGCCTAAAACTGTTCAAATGTGTGGAGACAGCCTTGAACATAACTAGATGCATCCCCAAGAAATGGACACCATCTCCTGTTCCTTGGAAGAATCCCAACCTGTTGCTAGACAAGATTGCTCAAAACTGAAGACTTCTGGAAGAAAAGAATGCCTTAACTTTCAACCCAGCACTCACTGAGGCTGGCCCCATTGAAAACTCCTTCCATATACTTTGCCCTGCAGAACCACAGATGGACTCCCCTGTGACCCAACTGCAGGTGCCAGATGACATAACTCACCCCATGGTCAAAATTTCATATAGTTCAATCCATAAGATTAATGATGATGGAGAAAAGGTATCCTGTGGTAGTGCCTTCTTCACACATGAAGACCCCTGAAACCTTGCTTTCTGCATGATTAGCAACCATGTGACAAGTGAAACTGGTATCCTGTGTGCTATAATAGAATCAGTCAGGAGAATTGACCACTTTGTCCCCATACTGGCCCACATCAGCTTGGAATCAATTGTTAGAAACCTCACCATCAACCTACCCAGAAATGAAGATAGTGACTGGTACAGCTGCGATGATGCCCACTTATACTGATCCATTGTAGCAATACTGCATCTTCACAGCACCCACACCCACCTCCAAGCCTGGAGCATGAAGACCCCCTGCCTAAAATGATCAGTGGCATCTAGTCTGGTCAAAGAAGCCCTCACCCACCCATCCCTGACATCCTGTGATGTGTCTATAAACCTGCACTTCTCCATCCAAGGATTATGACTGTCCACTGGATTGCAGCATATGTTCCACTGTGCCCTAATTATGCACTGCTCCACAAATGACCTAGGAGCGAATAGGCAAACAAAAATAAACTTAGCCCTGACCCAACATGCTGTGTGGAAGTGGAAAAGCCTCCAAGGATGCTACAAAACTGGTGAGTACTGGCTTAAGATTCTGTCCTATGAAACAAGAGGTACCTGTGTATTCTGCAGTGAACCTGAATCAATGTTGCACATTCTAATAGAATGTACATGCTCACCTTTCTAGTCCATAATTTGGCCCCTAGCAGAATGACTGTGGTTAATGCATGAAACCCAGTGGCCTGAAATAACCTTTGGCACCATTCTTGGTGCTGGCCTCGCAGTCTCCTGCAATCGTGGGAAAAAAGCGATTGGTGACTCCTGACTGTTCACAATCCTAATCCTTGAATCTGCACACCTTATATGGAAACTAAGGTGTGAATGGGTCATTAACAAAGGCATTTTAGAGAGTACCCCATCACCAGACAAAATTCATAATAAATAGATACATGCTATCAACCTAAGACTGAAATTTGACTGTCTCCAAACAGACATCAAGCAATATGGTAGCAAAGCCTTAAAGCAAGACACTGTTCTCAAAACCTGGAGCAGCATATTACTTAATGAAGAGAATCTTCCAGACAACTGGATTTGGAAGTCAGGGGTTTTAGTGGGTATTACACCTTGGCACCCTCTGGGGCATGGTAGGTAGAGCTACCAATGAAGTGGAGAGTCCCACACTACCTTAACTGGTGTGCATAAAGCATTTCCCCTGGGTGACATTATGGGCTTTCTATGGTTATATGGTTTATGTCTTTTCTCCTTGTTCAATAATCCTTGGGTGAAAACCCCAACTCCCTACATGCTACTAGGGGGCTGACTTAGTCAGTTGCATTCCTAGTGTTCATGTCCACCAAAAAAAAAAAAAAGGTGGCAGTACCATCATTCAATGATGTTTGTGGGTACTCACTGGCAGGGTAACAGAGCCAGAGGGAGCTGACCCAAGTCAAAAATATCCCAGACAAGTCATTCAACCTCCCAATAATAACAGAGTGTGCTAAAACCTATTTCTGGAGTATCCATAAGAGAGCTAGCAAGCTCCAAACCAAGCAGGTGTGTGCAAGGCCAAACAAAGGCTGGAATATGGTCAGCAGTGTGCCCAACATTCCACAGTAAGCTGCAGAACTCACCTGGTTAGCTAATGCCCTTCACAAGCTCTTAGGTCACTGTAGTTCAACACAAGGTGGTGTTGCAATACAAACAAGATTCCAGCCGCAAGTATCATGACCATGTGTTCATCCTAGGTCCTCACTCACTCCAGTCCCTTTTCTGCTGGTCATTCACTCATTCCACACCAACTCTGCCCACCCCCTGAGGTTTACAAGTCATCTCTGCTCTGACTGCTGTTGGACTTGTATTGCTCTCCTACCAGACCACATGGACTGTCCTCTAAGGAGTCATGTGACTACCCTTCAGACTTCTCCCTGACAGGTGTGCAGTCAGGTACTCTGCAGCACATGCACTGCATGGTCCAGTGCCTGGACTGTTCCCTTTTTGGGATGTTCTATGTTACCCATTCGTATGTCCTCCATCTACCCTTCATTTGTCATCTAGGAAGTTTTACTTGATAATTTATGAGTCTCCATATGTCAGTTCTGATTCCAGTTACTGTACCTCTGAGGTAGTATAAAAGCATGAATTGTACTCTAATGTTCTTCAGTACAAATATTGACTTAGTTCCTACTCCCTCTGTCTCTGTCTTCTGCCTGTCAGGGTTACCTCTGACTTTCTGTCTGTGCTCTCCCTCTGAAATATGAGGGCTGAGATCGTGCAAGGGGGTAGCACACAAGCTAAACCCAATGCCCTCACTCCACTCTGCCTTTGCCTTGATGGACTTCATTCCTGCCAACACTCCACCAGTTGGAGTTCAGTTCTTTCCTATTGGACTTGCTTCTGAACCTCTCCCCAGGCCTTGTCTAGCATCAGAGTTGGTCAGAGTAGGCCTGGACCTGACAACAAGGGTGCAGTGGCCCTTATCAAGACAGACCTTGGGTCTGATGTTCTCACCTGTAATGACAGCAATGTCAGTGAGGATACTTTGGAAAGAAGAAAGCTTGTGGAGGTTGGGAAATCTGCAAACAAAGTCATAGGTTGTGCTTGGCAATCTATCAATGTAAGTTGCCAACTTGCATGCTAAAGACCATCACTCACTGAGGGTCTGGTTCAATAGTATATTGCATTCCTTTGCTGGCTAAGTTTCTGTGCCTTGAACCAACAGCAAGATGTCAATGAGCCCTCTAGTGGTAGCATGAGAAATGCAGACAATGAACTGCAGTGCAAACATCACAAGATGACCAAGAAGTTCCACAAACACATCTTATGTTTCCCCAAAACATTTAAATCATAATCCACCACAACCCAAAGCTATGATCTTCAAGTCAATGGTAGACAAAACATGGTGTGCTAAGAATCCAGACATGGAGGTAGTTGAAGGCATTGACTGGCTGAAGGGATTCTATTTGATGCTTAGACAGGGGGAAATTTTTGATGCAGATGCCACCCACCTCAAAGAGCTGAAGGAATGGCTTGAAGCAGGGATGTGCATGTCATCAGAATCAGAAGACAATATGGTCGACATCTGAAAACCTTCACTGCATTGTTCACTTGCCAGGCTAATGGTCTAAACATATCCAAGAGGCTCCATTGATGTGTGAATACCACTACTTTACTGCTGATGTGTCTAGTCCATGAAGTGCATATGTGTAATGTGTTAGAAGCCCTGTCACTATGTATTTCTTCAATGGCAAGTCTGGTGTCAGTAAATTTGTGACACAACACACCTTTGCAAGGTCTACTGTCACCCAGACCTTTCGCTGGTTCTCTCCAAGTGCTACAATTGTCATGGCCACCAAATTCTTGACCCAGTCTAACTCAATGAGCAATGGGAGCAGTGATTCTTGCTCTTGATAATCTCCAAGTTCCCATAAGCAAACACCTAGAGTAGAACTTAAGATAGTCAGTGAGGGTGATGATGGGTCATAGAAATGAACTTACAATTTGTCCCAGATCATCACTTGGTTCCCCTCATATGGCTTGAACCATCACATCTGGGCCAACCACAGGCTATGTTTACCATTGAGCAGGTGTTGATTGACCTGAAAAATCTCAAGAATTTTGCCATATACATGGATGGGTAGTTGACCTAGTATCATGACATGAGCAAGCAACAATGAGTGTGTCCCAATTGCTTTCAAAGCATGAATTTGCTTGCCTTCAATTATAACATAGTCATAGAATAGTCCTTTGTGGTTGAGGGGAATGCTGCCATGTGAGGTTGGCCATTTGTGTTGACAGTGCACAGGCAAATGTGGAAAGCAAGTGTTCGGAGTGTGAGCAAGTAAATGATAGGTTTTGGATGAGAAATTATTCTCATGACAGCGAGGAATTAGGGCATAAGCCATCCCTATTGTGCAACACACAGTCATAGTGGTCAATTAATCATATATATGACTGAACATAACTGTACCACCCATGCTGATTTTGTCAAGTTCCTGAGAGAGGGTTGCAAGCCCAGCAATGGTGCCATGCTCTTCATGCATGACCTTCTGCATGATTTGGGTGGCCTCTGATTGGAGCAACTTTGCTGGGTTGGTATGCATCATGTATATCTCATTATATACTCGGTAGGATAGTGAGTGCTTAAGCAATTGGACTTATAACTGCAAGCAACATGTGGGAGATGGAATTGGAGGTGGAGCTATGATATGGTCGCATGAATAACCATGACATGGTCTGGAAATTCTGTGAGGTCAGCCCTGTCTGCTTGCACCTCCTTGTTGATAAGGAATGGATCTGGATCATCTTTATTGTGCATGAGGTGGGGAAGAGCTTCATCAGTTGGGTCAGTTTGAGACTCATCATCTTCATTGGGATAGGACCAGGTGAAGCCAACATCATGGGGTACTTCTAGCTGGTCATTGTCATATACAGAGTTTTGCTCATCAAGGACCTGATCTCTGATCTGTCACAGCTGACACTTGAGAGCACATTGTTCTGGGTCAGATGGGAGATGATAAGTGGCAAAAGACATTAGAGGTTGAGAGGTAGTAGACATCCACATGTTGTACTCCTGAAAATAGTTGACTGCCAAAAGGAGCACCTCTGGACTGTGAAAATTGGGACCCAGGTTGGGTAGATCACTGCCAAATGTCAGAATATCAAGGTCCTCACCAGTTAAAGTACCATGGTCAAGCATCTCCTGCTTGACAGGACTAGTCAAGGAGGGTGGGGGGTCAGAGAAAACAACATTAGCAGAGAGAAGTGGAGGGGGGGAGCATATAGGGTGTGGAAACATTCATGAGACAGGCCCATGGTCTTTATAGGTTGAAGGAACAATACAGAGGCCTGCCACATGCAGCTGGGTCTTTGATGCCTTGGTAGCTTTACAGAGATCAGCATGTTCATGGGCAAAGGCAACATGGGCAGGGACTAGGGCCCCATGGCATCCTTTTGATTTGCAATGGGACTGCTGGAACCCCATCAAGGCAATAACTTGATCGATGTGGGCGATGTAGCATAGCAGGTGCAGGTGCAGGTGCAAATGGGCAGGAATGGGATCTCACATGGACAAAAAAAAGATCATGGGCATGCTGGTTATACAACTTGTGAAGGCAAATTTCTACATACAAAATGAAGGTACTACTTGCAAGAGCATTTGGTGGGGGGGGAGGGGGGGTGCTAGTATCAGTGAAGATCAGCTTGTAACATTCCTGCCTGGCTATGAGGTTCTCCCTTATCTGAGCCCATCTCTCCTAGGTAATAACATGAGTACATAATAATGCAAGATGAAAAAAAAAGAAAACATACACAGAGGAACTGTGTGCTGATACTACCTGTCATGACCATGCATTCGTCCTAGGTCCTCACTCACTCCACACCCCTTTTCTGCTGGCCATTTGCTCACTCCACACCAACTCCACCCATCCCCTGACATTTATGAGTCATCTCCACTCCGACTGCTGTTGGACTTGTACTGCTCTCCTACTGGATGGTGCAGGCCATCCCCTGAGGAGTCATGTGACTACCCTTTGGACTTCTCCCTGACAGTGCATGATCAGGTACTCCACAGTGTATGCACCACATGGTCCAGTGCCTGGACTGTTTCCTCTTTGGGATGCTCTGTGTTACCTGCTCATGTGTCCTCCATCTACCCTTCATTCATTGTCTAGGAAGTTTTACTTGAAGTTTTATGAGTCTCCATATGTCAGTTCTGATTCTGATTACTGTACCTCCATAGTAGTATAAAAGCATGTATTGTACTCTGCTGTTCTTCAGTACCAACTTAGTTCCTACTCCCTCTGTCTCCATCTTCTGCCTGTTGGAGTTACCTCTGACTGTCCATCTGTACTCCCCCTCTGAAATATGAGGGCTGAGATCATGCAAGGGGGTAGTGCACAAGCTAAACCTGATGCCCTCACTTTGCTCTGCCCTTATCTTGGCAGACTTTGTTCCTGCCAACACTCTGCCAGTCAGAGTTCTGCTCTTTCTGTCAGACTTGCTTCCAAACCTCTCCCCAGGCCTTGTCTAGTGTTGGAATTGGTTGGAGTAGGCCTAGACTTGACACTACCAATATCCTCAGATTCAGCAAAGCTATCAGGTGTGAAGCTACACTTGAGGGGACAGTGAGGACCATGAGCAGGTACAGTGGAGACAGGTAATTCTGAAGTGACTTTCTAAAAGACAACATCAGAAAAGTGAGGAATGGTCCAATAGAACTTACCTCAAGGAGCCTAGGGGTCCCTTCCTGACTTTCAGGCTCAGTTTCACTGTTATTGATGACAGGGGTGCAAGGCATGAGGGGCTCAGCACTCATTGACTTGATATGGTTGTCACTGGGAGAAGCATTGCCTGCAACATCAAAGAGGGCAGAGATTGGAGCTGCAGGCAAGGTCCTGCTAGGGCTCTATGCAATGCATTAGCAAGAAAATTAAATACATACTAACTCACCATGGTGGCAGATTGGTTGGCATCTGTGGGGTCAATTTTGACCTTGCCAGTGATAACATCCATACTCTCATTAATATTGACAACATGTTTCTGATCACAAATGATGTGAGAGGAGTTGGCGATGAACAGATTTTCTGGTAACATGGTAGTCAGCAAAAATTCTATGGTCTGGAATGTGAGGTGAGTGAACACAATCCTAGAATACAGAGGCCAATGACATACTATGGGGCCTTGAAACTTTGGCTAAAAGATACCATGATGTTCTGGATGCTGTGTGGAACCTGAAGTCTAATAACATGGGGCCAATTTTGGATGGTGGTTGACTTGGATATTGTGTTGATGAGCTCAATTTCATTGGCCTGTGAAGTAGAAATTGTCCCATTAGCATCAATATTGACCTTGACTGAATGAATAAGTATGCCAGATGGATTAGTACAGGTGTCATAACCACGTCTAGACCACCCTAGACTGGCTCTACCCTGGTGTTGACTGGTCTCACCCAACCCTTGCCCTGGTCCTGGCCTTAACCCTTCAACCTAGAAACATGTTAGCTCATGAGGCACTGCAAGGCAGTGCCCAATCAAGTTGTCTGCTCAGTTGGTACCAGGCCAGTGTAATACCTGGCCCAGCCACTAGTCCTGCCCCAGTTCCCAGTAAACCCTTTGTTCATAGTTTTGCTTGATAATATTCTTTGTAACATTACTTACTGATCAGTTTACCAACCATCACTGTACTGGTGTAAACCAGTCTCTGGTGCTACATTATGCTTACTTTACCTTTAGTATTTAAGCCATAGGATAACTGCTTAGCCTCAGTCTGAAATCAACTTAGTCTCATCTTAACCCAGTCCCCTCTGTCCTTTGTCTTCAGCCTCTCAACCAGACTATGGCCCACACAAGGGAATAGCACTGCACCTTCAGTCACTAAGTCCAACAGTCCAAACCTCTAGTACCTTGCCTACCCCCTGACCTTTGACCAGAATCCAGACTGGCTTTGGACTGGTGACAAACCAGACTTAACAGTATTTCAGACTCACACTTGTGTGGGTCACTACCCTCCCATCTAAACTCCAGCAACACTTCCTCAGCATACCTACTCAAACTTGAACCCAAGCAGCACAGGTATGTGTTACCACCAATCCAGAATCTGCCTTAGCTGTCAACTTGTGCTGTGCTGCTGCCCTGGTGTCCTTAGGGACAGCCAGATGGTTGCCCAGTGAAGTTGATAACTTCAGGGGCTTTTCAGCCTGCAAATTCACTACACCCACTTCTAACCAGCCTCCTGTGCCCACCAATGATCTGGATGATGAACTGGACCTGGATGAACCAGATGACTTCAATCCCAGTGGTGATGGCCCCAGTGATGATGGTCCTGGTGATGATGGGCTGGGAGATGACCCAGATAATGATAATGAAGAACCCCTCCCAGAAGATGATGTTGAGCCTGGTGTAACCATGCTTGACAACCTTGCAAAAGCCATAGAGCTCCTTGCATGAAATGCTCACACTGGCTCTGAATCATCCTCCAGAACCAAGTTGCATGAACTGGACACCTTTGATGGGACAGACCCAAAGAAGCTGCATGCTTTTCATATCCAATGTGAACTTAACTTCTGGGACTGGCCCTGGGCCTTTCAAAGTGATCAAGCCAAGGTCACTTTCATGCAGTCATTCCTGAAAGGGATGGCTCTCAAGTGGTTTGAACCAGACCTACTTGGGACTGAAGACCCAGAGGACTGGCCCTACTGGATGGACTTGTGGAAAGAGTTCATCATAGAACTTCAAACCACCTTCAGACCCCACAACCCAGTGGCCAATGCTGAAAGCCAGCTAGACCACCTCCAAATGAAAGATAATCACTGGGTCAACAAGTACATGGTCAAGTTCAACCAGCTTGCCTCACATGTCTGGGGATACAGTGATGGCACTCTGCACCACTTCTTTTACACTGGTTTCCCTGACTGCATTAAAGATGAGGTCTGCTGGGTTGGCAAACCCAGAACCTTGCATGAACTTCATCACCTAGCCCAGGAGATTGATGCATGCTACTTGGAATGCAAAGAGGAGGTTCAGTCAACTCCCAACCCTGGTCACAACACCCAGTCTAAGCCCAGTCAAGAGAAATCCAAGACTGGCAATAACTCTGGAAATGGCAACTCTGGTAACCAGTCTTCATCTAAACCCACCTCAACTGGTCAGACTGGCTCTAACACATCCAAGCCAGTGTAAGGAATCTGCATTCCTTGGACACATAAGCCCCTATCATCAACTGTTCCATGACTATCATTATGTCCCCAGACCACTCACATCCAATGCTGTTTGCATACTGTCTGCCCACCTACCTTGCTACCTTCCCATGCCCTTGCTCTCTCTCACACAACACTATACCCATGGCCACTGTGCTCCAGTCACTGCCTTTCCTTCAGACTCTTTCTTTTACTACAGTCTTTGTTCCTTTTGTGCTTGTAGTATACCCTTAGCCTCTGTTCCAGCCTGTCTTATGTGTATGCACTGTTGTGTGGTTTTCCCTTACTTGTACTCTATCTTACATAGGTTCTGGGTTTGCCCAGACTATAAAGCCCTATACTTAGGTACAGAATGATACCTTTTGGCACTTGGAAGGTCACTACAAGTTTCTTTTCCACTTTGTCTACACTGCACATTTTGCATACTGCTGCACACAAACTATGCATACCACTTGCACTGCTCACATCACCAGTACTACTCTGCAGACCATGTTGTGCATGTCACAAATTGCTACCACTACAAATCACTGGGTCCCACCTTCTAGTCTCAGCAGTCCAGAATCCCTTGGGATGAGCAATTCATTCCCTTCATCTTATTGTTGTTACCTAAGCCATCTAGCTTGTATTATACAGCTACTTGGACTTTTCCTACAACTGGAGCCCACTGTGAGGGATTCTGCTGCCACTTCCAAAAGGTTGCTCAGGTGCACTGCTGAATGCACCAAACTAGAAAATTTATGCCTTCACTTCCACAACTTGAACCTGTCAGAAGACTCCAACTTATTCTGCCCAGTTTCACCCAAAGCACAGAATCACATGCAATTATCTGCTGACTCGCCTATTGCCAATACTTACCAATCTTTTGACTTTGCTTACTGATTCTTTGCTTTTTGGCTTGCTAATCCTTACCAATGCTTACCAATGCTTTCCAAGATGATTACCCATTGCTTACATTCCTTACTCATCAGTTACCAATCACTTACCAAGTGTTTGCACCTTGTTTTCCAAGGGCAACACCCCTGTACTGTATATAAATCACTGTACTTGGATAGCAAAAAAGAAGATGTCAGAGAGCCCCTCTTGCTTGCATTTTATCATCACTCAGTAATTCATTCAGCAGTTTCAATAGTTGAGACTTTATTAAGGGTCTAACTATCATCTACTTCACTTATCCTTGTCTATCATCAATATACTTTGCTCCAAGCCCTCCCTGAGCTCAGTGCAGCTTAGGACATCAAATTAAGTTGTCATCCATCCTTCTGTAGGCTGACAGCAGTCTACCCTATTGCATTCTCTCACATTCCTGCTCCTTCTTCATCAGGAGTACCCCCAACCCTCAGCACTCATCTTTGAGTGTTGTAGCTTGCAAAAACCCTCCCAAAGAACAGGTTCTACCATCTAGGTACCACATAGGCACACCACCACTTGCTCTTTTTGTCTTTTGTGTTGGTTTTGGTTTTCACCACTGAACCACACTTTGACTCACAATGGCAGTTGAGATATTGATTGGAATACTGTACCTTGGCATCCCATTCATGGATTGAGCAAGATATAGCAGCCATTTTGATGTGGAGGGGAATGTAAGCATGCAGAGTAGTGTGCCACTGTTTGTTGTTGGTGCCTGTACCTGTCTCGTGGTGAGGGTTAATCATTATGATGATAGTTGTACTCATTCCTAACTTCTTTTCCTTCCCTGCTTTCTGCTTGCACAGTCTGCATTATCCTCAGTGCCTCTGTCATGCTTATCTCGTTCCTGGGACTGGATGGTATTGCACACATTGGAGGTCCAGTTGCCATTTCATGTTCCATTCTGAGCATGGTTACATCTTTCCTATCTATTTTCCAGTATAAAGCAGAGTTGCTGCAGGGTTCTGCAGCTGTTCATCATGCAGCTGCTGCTGCCCATGAAGGATTCATATTTCTCCCAGTGAGTTTGCAGTTCCCCATTATCACTCCTATCCCTAACTCATCTCAAACCACTTACAGTGCCGAAGCATTCTGCTCTCTCTTCTGCTAGTTTTTCTTGTGTATTCTGTGGCTGGGTTCATCACCAGTGTTGTTGTCTACACTAGAATCTGTAACATTACATGAACAGAATAAAACAGCTGTAATATTATAACCAGAAAGAAAGCAAGAAAGAAGCTCCTGAAAGGTCAGTTTCAGATTCAAGTTAATGTCAAGTCAATTCATGTGACAATGCTGCAACCTTGCATTGTTGCATATAAGTTATTCACTTGCAATTTGTACTGCATCAACATTGATCCCCAGAACACATGGTCGATTACATATCAAAAGGGACTAAGGTGAGCAACTTTTGTACCATAGTTGCCTACTGCTGATTGCATTGTCAAATCATGCTTTATTATGTCCTCAGACCAGCTCAATAGCTGGTTATGTCCAACTGCTGACATCCAACCTGCTGATGGTCTGCCATGTGGATTCCCTGAGGCTACTACTATGTATGTATTGCTTTTTTTTGTACTATTCAAAATTTCCATATTCATCTAAGAGCACCCAACTGGCAGGTGTTGACCTCCATTGGGATTTGTGACATCTGTGGCCCTTAATAAGGAGAATAAAGGGAGGCTTGCAAAGGTTCGCAACCATCCATGTGTGGCCTTACCATTTCCTCTGATCCTTGACATCCATTTCCTTCACTGATATGGCACCCAGTGCTGCTTATGATGCCTTCAACTCTGATGCTGAGGATGGAGGTCCTGAAAACTTCAACCTTGACAAAGGGACAGACAATACCAACTTGGAAGACCTGGACAGTGATGCCAAACAGCACAGGTGACTTACTCATGTTCCCAGACCTCAAGCTGATGTTGCTGAGCTGCAAGTGGTATGTATTTATACATTCTTGTTCATGATGAGTCACCAGGCATTAGTGCTGACATGATGCTAGGCTCTCAGTGTTGTGCAACGAGCATACACTGAATGCCACAAGGAACTGTGCCAGATAAGGAAGGCTCTCTTCGAAGCCAATAGCCAGCATTCCAAGTGGTCCAGGAACATGTCTAGCAAGTCAAACAGCCTCATGACTTGTATTGAGCAAGAAGCAAAGAAATACCTCCTACTGTATCATTTTTTCATCATTCAAAGCCTTTTCCCAGCAGCCCCAAATCCCAATACTGATCAATGCAATCCAGCATGGTGGAAATCACAGGATGGGAAGCTCAAGGGCGCTCTGACTGAGCTTTATGAGATGATTCCTGCAGATTTACATGAGTTGATGGCAACCTACAAGCAATTTGGCTCCATGATATGTGTAATTCCAACCTTGGTGACCACTAACATATTAATTTGTTTTAAGTTCATACAAGCACATGGTCAGGAGAGATCCAATGTCCTCAAAGTCATCAAGGACTGTGCTGGCATGTTATTTGCTCCATATAACATTTCACCAGATCTCTTTACTGGACAGCCCACTTGTAAGAAGGACAACAAGGCATGCCTGGTGCTCTTGAAGAAGGATGGAGTTGGAGAATACACCCATTTTGCACCCATTCTTTTTGCAGATCCTAAGCAGATGGTTACTGGAGGCTTCTTGAAGAGTCCCATCCTAGTTAAGGTAAGCATGCACAGTTCAATGCTGCTCTTATTTGAAAATTGATTTCAGCCCATAGGTTTTCCATGTCCTGATGTTTGGAAAATTGATCCTTGCAGAAAACAAACATGGATGGCCCCCAGCCAGGGGTCAGAAGATGGGCATGCTGAGCATTACTGAGGGCCTGATTGCTGGTGCCTGCATCTTGGTGAGGGTGTCCATGGTCACTGTGCTAGTACACACTGACATCAATATCATACCAAGGTTTGATTCCTATTGTCACATGATCCTGAATTAAGTGCTACCAGTGCAGAAACACAGGTCAACTACTGATCAGAATATGATTTCTACCTCGAGAAGCTTTTCAATGCATCTCCTTGGGCTGTCAGTGTGATGAATTTCTTCAACCAGGAAGTCTTCAGGAAGGGGTCTCAATTGGCAAATGTCGAATCTGAGGTATTTGCTAATGTGGAGCAGCCATGTACTTGGGAAGATGAATTTTTAGACAAACTTGACAACATTGACCCCACTGAGAGTCACACCCTGCCCATTTCCACACTGCATGACCTCAATGCCCCTGGCAGCTGTGATTCAGATCTACATGACTCCAATCTGTCATTGGTCTCTCACACTCCATCACCTGTTGCTGGCTTGGTCACTCATTTCAATCCCCCTCACTCTCATCCAGCTAGTGTCACTGCTGCACAAGCTGATCTCAGTGCTCAAACTATTTCTGGTGCTTCTCATTGATTGTCCCCTTCTATCTCAATTGGGCATCCAATTTCAAACAGTGGTGTTGAGGTGTCAGTGGTGACCATTGCTGTTGGTCAGATGAATGTGTCTGGCCCAGCTGAGGCTGAAACATCTTGATCCCAATGAGCAATTCCAGTCATGAGTCGCTGGTGCAGCTCAGCTGCTCAAAAGGCAATTCCAGCCATTCCCAAGGTGGTTCCTGAGGGTCTTACAACTGATATTCATGCTACTGAACCAGGTCTGGAACCCACCCACCATGGTCACTGTGCTACCACTACAAGGTCCTCAAAACCAAAGAAGATGAAGGTTTGAATTAATAGCAGTACCATATGTTCTACAGTCTTTGATTTAGCTTGCATCCCATTATATTAGATGCAATTCATGTTTCAAGGTCACGTAGATCTACTTGTAATACATTCATTCACTGCAATCATACATCATCGCCATTGTCCTCTGGAATTACCTGATCTGATTTCTTCTAAGTCATTCAAACTCCACTGGCTATATTATAAGTGACTCACCCCTCTTCTCATGCCTTGTTGTCTCCTGCATTGTTGTCCTGGTTCATTGCATTGTCATATGGTGTTGTCACTGTTATCCACCCCATTGTGCTTGTTCATTGTTGTCTGTTGCCTGGGGAGTGGGTTCGAGGGTTGAGGTATGTTTCCCCCATGACACTATTATTACTTCTGACATTAACTTTTTTCAAGGTTCCAGACAACTCATGACAGCATTGTGTGTCAAAGCCAGCTCTATTGTCCTATTGCTTGATGCTATGAATGCTTCTCGTGCAACACTTATTCTATCTTCCTCATCCTGTCACCCCATATCACTGCTCCCATTGGTTCACTAATCTCATAAGTATTTTAATTACACTGTAAGCTATGATCTGATGGTTGTCAACAGCATATGCATTTGCTTTCATCCTTGTGTCATTGTCACAATGACCCCCATACTTACATTAAGCTGCTGTCCTTTCCTCCCCTTACTGCTCTTAGTTGCTCATTGTCTGCTTCACATGTCCACTTGCACCACTGGCATTATTAGGTAGAACTCTCCAATTATTACTACCACTCATCTATACATCAATAAGTAGCAATTTCCGAATGGAATTTTAACCATTGTCATGAGTGTACCAAGGCAAAATGAAATAACAATGGATCATCAAAATATTAATAAATAATAATGGTTAGTATACATTGTGATGAGTTCCACTGGTATTGCTATGGGTTCTTCACCATTGTCATGCTGTTATAAGTACTTATTAGGCCGCAGCAATATAATACTGTGATTAGGTAAAATAATGAGTTATCAAAGTCATAATCATGAGATGACATGTGATTTCAACCACATGTTCATGGAAAGTGGGTGGTGTTACAAGTCATTAAAAGGCAGTGTGGGAAATCCGCTCCTATTATGGTATGCTAATGACTTGTCATGGATTTAGGAAATTTGCGACAAAGGAGGCCTTGGACTGGGGCTGCCAAGACCATGATGACACAACAACAGCTCTCCAGCCTCACAAATGGTGAATGAAGCTGTCACATGAGGACTCATGGCAGGCATGGTGCCTCCTTGGTGTGATCACATTCCATGACTACAGGGCCTCGTTTTACCACCTCACAAAGCTCTCAAGGTTTCCTAGCTGTATGGCAATTCTACATGGCCTGTGACACCTGAGATCTATTGAATGGACCTAAACATGGGAAATAACACACCAGTGGTTTCAATGTTATCACACACTCTAAAGAGTATTCCAAAGCAAATACAGCACATTGTCTTATGAATCAAATTATGAGACTCTTGTAAATATTGATTTCAAGCAAACATATAAAATTTATCCAAAGTCTACATTGTGAAAAATGTTGAGATGTGTATCCAAAGACAATTGAAAACTATATATTGCAAGAATGTCACAAGGTTATTGACAATAGTGGCGCTCAAGGTGGCTTTGGAAGCATTCTGGAAGTGGCAAATTCAAGAGCAATGCCATGATGCAGTTTGAAAATTATGCCTCCCTATTGACAACACCCTCAATGGTCTGCTTGCCTGCAGTCACTCTTATCAAAACCCATGGCTTCATTGAGTGGACAAGCTTGTTGAGGAAGGCCTTCTATAACTGTGACTACTGGTGGTGGATCATCCTCACAAGTACCTGGGAGTGGGAGTAAAGGGAAGGGCCCAGCATCCAACAAGCAGCCAGCAGCTGACTCCTTGATGGAAAGTACTCAGCTAAAAAACATCAATTGGGATACTCCTCATACCAAAATACTTGTCCAGTGGCTTCTTAGCCATCCTGCTAACTGCAGGATTCTTTTCAGTGACAAAAACTCAGGTGACTTACCCCCATCATTATCATCTACTTTGACTGAGAGACCAGTGGGCCACAACAAGAAGGAGGTCCAAGTGATGATTGCCCAAGCTGTTTTCAAGGATGACAGTGTCTACAAGGACATGTACACAGTGAGTGCTGCCAAGTTTCAAGTCAGTGTGGGCAACCATCTCAATATGTGAGTCTCCAATCATCTGATAAACCCAGGATTCACTAATGATCATCTAGGCCGAAAGCAAGCTATTGAAAGTGCTGTGCATGATTCAAACAGTCAGGGGAAGGCATCATACCTGGCCATCCAAAATTTTCCAGCCTTCATGGTATGTTACATGACCAATGTACAAGAATGCAGGGGCTTATGTGTACATACAGATGTCATTCTCAACAGTTTTCCTTGGTATGATGACTTACATTCCATTTGGCAGGGGAACCCATTGTTTGATCCCAAGCCCTTCAACTCTGAGCCAAACAAAAACCATGCAGAGGGCTTCTTAGTGGTTATCCAAAACAGGACACTTGGTATGAAGAATGTTTTGGGTTCCAGGGCTGAGATCACAGGTGATTGCATGGGTGTGGGGGGGACAGTGGGGGGACTTGAGGAAGCTGAGGAGGATGTGCCATCTCAAGCTGGTGGTGAAGTCACTAATGAGGGTGAAGAAGATGTTGGAGCTGGGTTTGATGAGGCAATGCTGGGGTTTGGGGATGAGCAGACTGGTGGTGATGAGTCCCTCGATGTCAACATGGTCTCTGCATCTGTGCAGGGTGACAAGGTATGTTCATGTTCATTCAGAGCAATGTTAATGAAAATTTACTGATAAGTTATTGCTAGTTACAATGGCCTTCAATGCCAAGTGTCACTTATTTCCCCTCTAGGTTCTCCCTCCTGCAAAGGGGTTGTATGCCCTCATCAGATAGCCAAATTGCCTTCTCTCAGTCTTCACTGTATCTTTGCCCTCCTCCTTCATCTGCAAGTATTGCCTCTATGACAACATCTGACTCCTCTGGTAGCTCTTCCTGAAAACCTAGCCAGTCCCTCTGGGACTCATCATCAAAGACAAGTTTGACAAAGCCAAGTTCAACACTAACTAAATGTGGCAAGTCTCAGCTTCAAGACCAGGTCATTGACTTGAGTCATGAAGCTGAGTCACTAGTGGCTTCTTCTTCTGGGAAGACTAAACACTATATGGTCAAGATGGAATATCTTTGTAGGAAGGAGGAATTGATGAAAGAGCAGGTGGAAATGGTGACTAAGATGGAATTGGAGTTGGAGGCAAAGAAACTTGACATCCAGCTGATGAAGGCCCAGGAGATCACCTTCAACAGCGAGGCAGAGATGCTTTGCCTC
The DNA here is from genome assembly GCF_024613125.1 of Pisolithus orientalis. Lineage (NCBI taxonomy): Eukaryota > Fungi > Basidiomycota > Agaricomycetes > Boletales > Pisolithaceae > Pisolithus > Pisolithus orientalis. The sequence continues at coordinate 38,017 of NW_026260882.1, read as the reverse complement.
AAAATCGAGCTTGCAAAACTCATGAAGGCTGATTTGGATGCAACCCCTTGTGCTGCATAGGTTTATCTTGTTGTGGCCAAGTTTTTACCCACACTTCCCCACTGTATCCATCTCTGGCATGTTCCCACTATGTACTCACATCATATTCATGTTTCCTCTATTCTCTTGCAAGATGTACATATGGTGGATGTATTTTTTTCATCTTGCTAATACTACCATCTCCCACAACTGCCATTAATGGGTTTGTTCCCATCTGAGATGTTGAAACAACTGATGCAATAGCTTCGCTTGAAATTGCTGACCAATAGTCTCCACAGCCTCCACTGCAGCAATTCTGTCCCCATCATCAAGGCCACTTCCTTCGTTGACCACCCAGTCAGTTGAATGGTCAATTGTATCATCCATTTCCTCCTCAAACTAGATGATCATGTTGTGTAGGATGATGCAACAAAGCACCCAGTAAATTGTGACTTTCATTTCTTTCTCTGTCTGGATTTTCAGGCACACTTCACAGAGGCTTTGAAAGTGCCCTTTCAAGGTGGCAAATGCATGTTCAACTTGTATGCAGATCTTCCAAAGCTGTCAGCCCATGTACTGCAGCAAAACTAGGTGTGTACCTTTGAAAGGTACTTGTTATACACATTCTGATCTCAAGATAATCTCCCACCTTTAGGTTTTTTGAAGGGGACAACACACCACATCTCCAATGGGTATGCACTGTCTGCCCATGTCCAATGATCATGTGGAATCAACTGCATAGGATTTGAAGCAATGTGAGTCCCCTGGAAGGCCCATGCATCATGGACACTTCCCAGATGTCCAAGTCTGTAGTCCATGACAAGAAGATTGTGTGGCAAAACAATAAGCTATCTTGGTAAGTTTCTTCTGCTGTTCACACTCAGCGTTTGAGTACACACCTGGCAGTTCAACGAGTACCTAGATGTTCTATCATAGAACATTTCCCTGAAGATATGTGGTTTCTCAAAGAGGGGAATACTTGAACCATCAGCAGTGAACATGCTGTGAGTCAAAGTGTGGTTCAGTGGTGAAAACCAACCAAAACCAACACAAAAGACAAAAAGAGTGAGTGGTGGTGTGCCTATGCAGTACCTAGATGGTAGAACCTGTTCTTTGGGAGGGTTTTTGCAAGCTACAACACTCAAAGATGAGTGCTGAGGGTTGGGGGTGCTCCTGATGAAGAAGAAGCAGGAATGCAAGAGAATGCAATAGGGTAGACTGCTGTCAGCCTACAGAAGGATGGATGATGACTTAATTTGATGTCCTAAGAAGGATAAGTGAAGTAGACAATAGTTAGACCCTTAATAAAGTCTCAACTATCAAAGCTGCTGAATGAATTACAGAGTGATGATAACATGTGAGGAAGAGGGGCTCTCTGATGTCTTTTTTTTGTTATCTAAGTACAGTGATTTATATACAGTACAGGGGTGTTGCCCTTGGAAAACAAGGTGCAAACACTTGGTAAGTGATTGGTAACTGATGAGTAAGGAATGTAAGCAATGGGTAATCATCTTGGAAAGCATTGGTAAGCATTGGTAAGGATTAGCAAGCCAAAAAGCAAAGAATCAGTAAGCAAAGTCAAAAGATTGGTAAGTATTGGCAATAGGCGAGTCAAAGACAGTCAGAACATCAAAGTATGAGTCAAGTAATGTCAGGAACTGGGAAAGTGCACTGGAATTGCATTAGGGGGAGGCTGTGCATGTCACATCTTGAAGAGATTGCTTCTAGGCCAAGGTGGGATGACAGAGAGGCAGCACTGATCTGATGCTGATATAGTACATCCAAAAGTGGACAGGGTGAGTCAAATGTCAACAGGGGTCAAGCTTTGGGGGTCTGTGGGGTGACAGGAGCATAGGGGATTGCAACTTTCCCCCCCAAACCATCCTCTCAGGGAAGCAAATAAAAACTTCATGAACGAGGCTCTGTTGGAAGAGAGAATGAACAGGGAGTGTCTTCTGCTGTATCTTGCAACAAGGAGGCAAGATGTGCATCATACTCATCATGGATGTGATCAGGGAGAGTGGAAAACAGTAGATTATACTGTAGCTGTCACAATCTTGGAAGAATGATGGATGAGACTGGTATGAAGACATTGCAGGGAGCAGGGAGGAAGGATCCATATGCTTCTTGGACTGGAGAGACTGAAACGACCACATAAGACCTTTCCAAGCAAATGACAGACCTGAGGTGACCAAAGAATGTCCTCCTAGAGGTCATACTGACAAAAAGAACATGCTGTCCAGGGTGGATGGGCTGAGAGGGCACAGACGAGGGTGGGATGTACCAGGATGCTTCAGGATGGAAGCTGGTAGGAACTCCTGGTAGATATATGTAGCCATGGTCCCTAGCAAAGGGGACAAGTGAAATGATTGATGTAGAGGCTGCCATATCAGAAGAATTTAGCAAAATGAGCATCTTTTGGAGGGAGTGCTGTAGAAACATGTGGAGTGCACAAATCCTTTCCAATTTTGGAAGGTAAGATCACGTGGCTGAGAACTACAAGCAAGTGTGGGAATGGTCTTGGTATCTGCAGAAATGGCAGAGATATGTCAAAGACTGGAATGCTGTACATGGGTGCTTAAGAATTTTAGCCAGTGCTTAACTTGCTCCCTTTCTTTTTCTCTGGCACTGATGACTTGTTCTTGTGCAAGGGATGACTGCTGACATTCCTGGCTGTCCTTCTTCACATGAGGGCTATGGTCTTCATCTCCATTCATCAGCTGTATCCATGTCCACCTCACCAAACACCTTTGGTGTGTGACAGCAGGGCACACCAAAAAATGATGGGTTGCAGCAGAGACAATCTGTGCACTGGTTCCAAGTGACAGTCGACTTGTAGTTGACCAGCAGATAACGGTATTCTTTAACCTTAGCACAAGCACAGTTTCAACTAGATGAATGCATAATGAGAGTGTAGATACATACTGTGAAGTCAGCGGGGAGGGAGATCCATGAATTGACTTGATATCCATATGCCAGAAGGGCGTCATTAAGGAACTCACAGAACCTTTGACGGAACCGATGGAATGCCATATCTGGCTGACCATTTTCCTCCAAGTCTTTCAGGGTTTGGGTCATGATGACATGTGCACCAAGCTTAATATGATCAACTGAGGTATGCTCACTGACTGCATCAACTTCTGGATCTGATTCCCCAGAGATGGATTTCTCAAGGTGATCAACACACAATCTGAGAAGCTTTGTAGCAAGATCTTGATGATCTACCCACAAGACCTAACATGCATTTTGAAGTGACTGTGAGTAGGAGTGTCAGCACACATGGTTGTCATACCTGAGCAGGAATGTCTCTACCATTTGAATGGTGTTCATATGCGTCTCGGATTGGCTTATGCATACTTTCATTGGGCTGAGTGCTATAGTTGCATGTGGCACCCTTTGGGTGGATATCTCAAATGATGTGCTTCCAGAGGTGGACCTTCAGGAAATTCCAGTCAGTTTGCAGACCATCAATGTTGGACTTCACAACACATTTGGTGTAGTCCTGAAAATGACACATTATGACAAATTGGCATGAGCACAAAGTGTATAACTACCTTCAGTGTCTGATCAAATGTCAATATTTCATTGTTGATCACGTTAACCATACATTCAGTCTGGACATCTAAGCCAATGAGGCTATCAAGCTGTAGGTAGCTTCGGATGACTCAGAGGAGCTGGTACCCTTCAGGGGTTATACTCTTCTTCAAAACATTGATCCCTGTGTAGAAGATTTGCTAGGAAAACAGTTCATTGACAGCCATCTGGTATTGGACACACATACCTTGGAGATATTGGCCAGCTTGTTACCATCTGAAAAAGTGACATGAATGACTTGGTTGAAGTGTGTGAGGTTTTGCCAGCGAGGAAAACTTGCAACACTGTCATTGTCAAATGTGAGAAGTGACAATGTTCAGAGCAATTGATTGTAAAACAGTGATTCACTACTTCTTGATGTCAGCTTCAATCTGTTGCCCGAGCGCCTTTACAATCACCTTTAGGTCCCCAAAGACATGCTTGCCCCAAAAACCATGCCCATAATGCAGTCAATCAAAGCTGCAGGCAAGGTGGAGATCAGAAAACCCAATCAGCCAGAACACATTCTGCATCCCATTATATTAGTTTGCTGATGGTGATTTGTTGGTGGAAACTTACTTTGATTGGTCGTAAACCTAACCACTTCAGCAATTCATTGCCTTCAGCTCGATTCATAGCATGAACACATAACGCATCGATGCCCTGGGCATGCATATGAGGTTCAAAAGTCCTAGAGAGGTCATGGAGTAGCTCTGATGGTACAAGACATACCAGGCAAGGGCATTTGCCACCATGACCATGAGTGAGTGCCATCATGCATCTGTAGTAGGCCATTGAGTTAGTATCATTAGTCCAAGCAAGAAGAAGGAAGTATATTACATCTCTTCAAAATTGGTGGACAGCATCATAAGACTCGGAAAGAGCCAATGGGTAATGTTGTCGTGCAAAGATGTATGTACATACCCAGTCTTTGAGCACTGCTCAATCTCCAGAAGTAACTTTTTAAAAGATTCATGCCAAATGACATGCTTGAGGGTTGTGTAGCCTAGCTTTCCCTCTTCTTTGGCATCTTCAGGCACCTGAAATGTTCTTAGCCTATACAAATATCTAAACAGTGGACATCATTCACAATAGGCAGCCAGCCAACAACAGTACCTCCACCAACAACATTGCTATTCCAAATCTCAACCAGCAAGTTTGCGCGGCACACAATGATGGGGTAACTCTTGGCAGTGCCAAAAGATGATAGGTTGGATTTGTCAGCATAAAGGATCAGGCCAAATGGCACAGCATTCTTGATGTTTGGTAGACTTGACCAGCACAAATACAACATGTTATGTATGGGTAATGAATGACATATTGACCAGGCACATACTTGAATATCCCACCAATAATCTCTGGTCCAGGGCTTGTCATAGAAATGTTCATACTCAATGCCATTGTGCCTGTAAAGTCGCTGTGTGTCCCAGGTGAAGTGTGGACCAAGGAATGGATTTTCTAAGATATCAAATGCCCACTCCCACAGTGGGCGAATATGTGCTTCAAACATACATTCTTCCTTTTTGTATGGTACCTTAACTTTGACCCTGGAGAACTATTTAGATAGGTAGGACGGATGGTGACAAATGGATATTTGAAAATCATACCAGAGTGAGTTCCATTGCAGCTGCATCACACACTTTGTGAAGTTCAGCATCATTCCTGAGTGTGACTTGGACAGCTCCCTGTGTGACATGAGCAAAGAGATCCAGCAGGGCATTGACTTGTTGCTGGTTGAGTAGTGAAGTGAGTGTGATTTCCACAAACTCGGAGTCACCCAACATGTGAAATGGGGACCAAGGTGTTTTGTCAACCAGGGATGGGGACTTCTCACTGAAAACATGGAACTCTTCATAAGACTGATAAATCAGTGGTTGATTGCTTCTCAGATGAAATTGGATCTTGAATTCAGGAAGTTTTTCCACATTAGAACTTGTGGCAGTTGGCATTGGCATGTCTGAGGGAATTATGAGCACTATGAGAACATGTGCCAAAGTGAATACATACCTGAGGCTTGGAGCATGTCGCTCATCTCATTGTAATCTTGTCCCATAGTCACCTCGACTGCAGCTGCAGTTTGTCTGAGACTAGGACCACAACATAAATGGAAATCAGACTCACTGGGTTCATCAATGAAGAAATATCCTGTATCTGTGCAGTGAGCTTCAGGCACTTGAGGCTGTGATTTGAGTACTGATGCTCCTGCAGCTCAATGGTGGGCAGCTGAGTTAATAATTGAAGCCAGAAACCATTACATTGGGTCTGCCTGCACTATGCACCAATTCATGTACCTTGTTGTTTCTCTTCATACTGACATTCAAAAGCTACATGCTCCCTCTCATCTTCTTTGTGCTTCCTGCAACTCACCTTGTGCTGCTTGAAACCAGTTTTCTGAAATTTCCTGTTACAGTGAGGGCATTGATGGAGAATGGCATGATTCTGTTCAGCATTTTGACAGGTCAAAGCCAAATGGGTGGTACAGGAGGGAGCCATGAGAGAAGATGTATCGTAGCTGGACTAGTTCATCCTTTGATCCCAGGTTCAGCTGATGTAAGACAATGTCACACCATATCAGTCATTATCAGATCATTATCACTTGGTAACTCAGGTAACTCCCATCCAATGAAATTTCTTCCCTTGGCACTGCCCCCAAGCCATTGACATGTCATTACCAGACCATTTTAATGACCCTAATAAGGAAATACGCGAGCATTGTCAGCCGGCGGCATTATTATGCGCCTCGAAAATTTGCGACATTACTCCCCCATGACGAAATCCACTGGCGGAGCGGTTCGGCGACGTCGTCCAGTGTCTTCGTGGCCACAAGGACACCCCGGAACATTCTAAATAGTGCTGAAGGCAAAACACTATACTCGCTACCTCCGCCAGTGCCATCTGTGCCAATTCCAATTCCGTGGTCCCGTGACTCATATTCAGAGCCCGCGTCGGAGTTCGTGTGACAGGCGCTCTCTCTAGTCACGTGCCTCTCGTCGTCGTCGTCGTCCACGATGTCCAACACGATCCCCCTGTGAGTGCAGGCCACGTTGTTTCATTGAAGCGCTGACGAACCACACAGCTATCCCCTTTCCAACTTCACATTCTGGTACGCAACAGAGTTATCGTCGTCTGCGACAGACACACTCACCCCCGGAGTTGATTAGCACAAAGGAAGCTCAGCCAGAGGAAGACCCATCTGTCTCGGCGCGTCTGCAGCGTCTCCAAAACAACTATGAGGATTTCGGAATGCGTCGGACGGTAGAGGGCGTGTTGGTGGTACACGATCACGGCCACCCGCATATCCTCATGTTACAGATTGCCAACGCATTCTTCAAGCTGTCAGTACTCCCCATCTTCACGCGCATATATCCATTCATGTCCTTTATTCAATGTGTGTTTGGATAGCCCAGGCGATTACCTCAAACCAGGTGAAGACGACGTCGAAGGTCTCAAGCGAAGACTCGACGAACGACTCGCGCCACCTCCAGAATCCAAGCAATTCAACGCATCTCACGGCATCGACAACGAATGGGAAATCGGAGATTGTCTCGCACAGTGGTGGAGACCCAACTTCGAGACATTCATGGCGAGTCTGCGCATCCCTTGCATGCTTATTTCTGTCGCGAGGGGCTGACGGCGGATACCTACAGTATCCATTCATCCCTGCGCACATCACCAAACCAAAGGAGTGCAAAAAGTTGTTCTTGGTACATATGCCTGAACGAAGTTCGTCCTTCTCGTGGTAGATCGCTTCGTGTGTTCATGCGACATTCCTATTCTTCAGAGGTCCTCGCCGTTCCCAAAAACATGAAACTGCTCGCTATACCACTCTTTGAGCTATACGACAACGCTGCTCGGTACGTCTATCGTCTCCTTAGTTCCCTTTATTCGTCGCTCACCTTGTAACGATGGCAGATACGGCCCGCAGTTATCTGCTATCCCACATTTGCTGTCGAGGTATAACTTTATATACCAGTAACTTCGCGCGCGCAAAGAGAGGGCAACAGACTGTATCCTTAGAATTTGACCATGAGCGTGTCTCTCGTGCGCACTCCTCTCCTTGACCGTGTCGCCGACGCTTTGTATCTTATCTCGAGGTTGCGACGCGCCGATCCTCTTATCTCGAGAGCCATACTCGGTGCAGCTATTACACCGTTCTTAGCAGAAATGTCAACACCCTGAGTCCAGATCATTAGAATATGTACTGCCCCAGACCTTGAGCAATGAGTAGACGTGCAGCTATCGTATATTCCATGCAAAACTACCTAGCTCCTGCATTCAAACCCAGAAGTAACTTGTGAGAGTCGACGGGGTATTCCAAAATTGCCTCCAATATTAGTAGCCCCATCCCACTCTCTCAGAATGCTCGTCTCCAACTGCAACTAACACGCACACCCAACCCCCCCCCATCGTCTTCTTGTGCCGACCGCCCATTCAAATCAATTGTCCCCGGCATCCCATCTTCCCCATCTCCACGTTTCCCACCCCCAGACTCGGGTGTCACGGGTGCCCACAATTCTGGTGTCTCGAGTATCCATTTCACAAGATCCTCGAAAACCTCGCGTACACCAACAGAGGTTTTAGCGCTTGCTTCTAGGAAGAGGCATTCTTTGCGGGTAGCGAACGTCTGCCCTTCAGAGGTAGATACCTGACGGGAGTGTCCCTGTTGGTTGGGTTTTGTTAAGTATGCTCGTCCGTTCCATCGTATGCATGAAGGTAAAAGGATAGCATGCAACACGACAGATGAGGACAAAACGAGGGAAAATAGCGGGAGAGAAAGAAATGAGAAATGACCTTATCTAGTTTATTGCCAACGATGATCTTCGGCACCAATGACGAGACATACGTATCGATCTCCGTGAACCATTTGGGCAACGCATCATACGTTTCTCTATTCGCGACGTCGTATACTGCCCGTGGATTGGACCGAGAAATTCAACAGCGAAAACCAGATGACGGGAGACGGGAGACACGTGAATAAATCAAGACGAGAAGGAGGACCGACTATGATACCCTGAGCACCCCTATAATAGGACGACGTAATCGTCCGAAAACGTTCTTGTCCTGCTGTGTCCTGTGGCACATCATGCGCAACGTTACATATGGGCGGGAAGAACAATGTGGTGTACGCCGTAAAGACGAGCGCATGATGAAGCACAGAGCCCAAGTTCAACGAAGGAAACGCCCCGTCAGTCAACGGGCAAGCCAGAAAGAAGGATAAACTGACCCATATACTGAGTTTGACCTTTCGGCCATTCACTTCCATCATGTGGACCTACGTGAGGAAAAGAGTCGTTAGCGCGAAGCCGTCGCACATATGAATCTCGTCACCCCTGTGCAGCTGGGGCGCCAAACAACTTGTCGGATACGCTGGGATTCTCGAGGGAGTCTCCAGTATCACTACCTACAAAATAACCCTACAAAATAAGACCCACCCTGAAATCCACTCCGATAGTTGCAGTCGCCTCGTCCTCGGGTATCCACTGCTCGTCTGAGAATCGCAATAGAAAACTACTCTTGCCTACAGATGCATTGCCAATCAGGAGGAGCTTGACGTTGACGGGTGATGATGAGGCGACTGGTGTCGTCGTCGTTACTGGCGGGCCGCCATCTGTGGGTATGACGACTCGTGGTGGGGGAGGGGAGAGAAGGGAAGGGAAGAGGTGCGAGTGTGGGGGTGTGGCTGGCTGACTCTTCTGCAATTGAAGGTACTACATACAGCTCCCACTGCATAGCGAAAATGTTCGTAGACTTGGCGTCGACATTCTGTTCAATGCGAGCATGAAGGAGTCGAATTCCTTATCATAAGCATTAGATATCGAGGATAGCGTCACTGTGTATGTATCTGGCCCGCGCGCCAGCAGTGCCACCTGCAACGTGTCCACAGCATGTCGGCGCTTTCAACACCTGAGTCTGACTACTGTCTGATTTACATCTCTCAACCTCGAATCCAGCCTACAAAGCTTACACAAAATACGGATTTCTCAATGGCTCGCAAGCAACTGAAGAAACATCGTCTGTTTAGCTCCGAAAGGCCCAGCTCGACTGCACCTAACATTCCCTCGGTACACATTTTATACCTTGCGCGCGAAGGTATTTATTGATCTCTGCCCAAACAGTCGGAAGGAGCGTCTCGCCCCTCTGCCGACGCCCCCTCGGTTGCTGGACCGTCGGTGAATACACCTCGAAAACTGTTCTCCGGGATGAGACGTCTCTTCCATCGGTCGAACCAGACTCGATCAGAGCCTCTTACTACAGAGACAACCGACACCGGAATTGGCAGCCAGGTCAATGATGCACAACAGGCAGTAGTTGAGATGAGGCCCATCCCCCAGGTATTGCAAACAGCTGTGGGTCTCGTTGGGCAGGCCGATACCGCGGTGACGAAGATTCAAAGTATCGAGACGGTTCTCCAGCCTCTCAAATTGTTCAACTCCTTTGTTACCGCTCTATCGAATGTAGGCGCCTTACCCCTCCGTCGCCTGCACGCTCTGATGTAAGCGCACAGGTCCACCCTTATGTCCAGTTTGCGCTAGGGATTCTCACCGCTGCTTCTCAAGTATGTCCCCCTTCTCTCTCATGGATCCCTCGCTTATATAGTCCTCTTCAGTTGCTCATCGATCAAGCAAACCTGGACAACGAAGTGTTCGGCCTCCTCGAAACCGTAAAGGATCTCTACGAATTTCTTATGGAAGAGGATACCATTGAGAATATGGATAGCATGAAAGAGACGTTACGGAGGATTTCACAGGAGATGAGTGCCGCAGCGCTGTTCGTCGTAAAATATTGTAAAAAGAAGAACATCTGTAGGTCCTATGGTCATGGTACTCTGATCCGCTTCAGTGTGCTGATGTGATACATCGGCAGTGATAAGAATCGGGGACAGCCTTGTTTCTGACCCGCAGACCGTCGCCCGTGGCCACATCAAGAATCTCGGTGATCTGATGCAACAATATCGAGATCGCGCGATACGAGACATCCAGATCAAGATGTCCCACGTGCTTGAAGACCTGAACCTCGAAGGCATGGCTTACGCAGCTGGTGCGGGCCTGAATACGACCAAGAAATGCCTCGAAGGCACCAGGACGGAAATTTTGAAGGATATCATCAACTGGATCACCACATGTGACGTCGATGCCCCTCGTATCTTGTGGCTCCACGGGCAGCCCGGAAGAGGGAAGTCTGCCATTGCCCATACAATCGCATCTTGGATCAAGGATGTGAAAGCACCCGGCACCTGTTTCTGCTTCGCTCGCGACAGGCAGGCCGAACGACGGGAGGAAAAGATTCTGACTACTATCGCCCGTGATCTGGCGGATCGTGGTCCGGCATTTCGACGAGCGTTGTCGAATGTGGTGTCAAATGACCACTCTCTTAAGACCACATGCGATGTATTACAGCAGTGGAAACGATTCATCTTGGAGCCGCTGTCGGAGATTAATGGAGAGATAGTTGGGAATGTGGTCGTGGTAATCGATGCGTTGGATGAAAGTGGGCCGGAGACGTCGAGGAGGGAAATCTTGGGCCTCCTGAAATCATCAGAAGCTGCGCAGCTGCCAGCCAATTTCCGGATCCTTTTGACGTCCAGACCAATGCCGGACATCGAACGTGTCATGAGGGATGTTCAACACGTGAAGGCAACCTCATTGGACGACGTCCCTCGGGAGTTGGTGGAACGTGACATCCAGCTATATGTTTCCAAGGAACTTGACCGTTTTCCCAGCATTGGAGCAACGGAAGTCCAGAATGTCGTCAAAAAATCTGATGGTCTGTTCGAGTGGGCTCGTCTGGCTAGCGAGTTCATCAAGCCAGGTAAAGCTGGAGAAACTTCGAAAGAACACTACGACAATCTGATGGCTTTCGAGTCAAAAGAAGGAAGGACACTTCTGGACACGACTTACTTTGAAATCCTGAAGGGGGGCATACCTGAATCTGGGAGAGGCCTGGAACGATATCACTCCGTTATGCGGCAAATCATGATGACGCTCGAACCTCTTCCTATGGCAGCCTTGAATTCGATGCGTGAAAAATTCCCAAACAAGCTGGAGCACTATGACATTTTTCTCGTCCTCGAGTTCATGTCTCCGGTGCTGAGTGGTATTGTGGACCGCGTCTCTGCTGTGCGGCCCCTTCATGCATCCTTCTATGACTTCCTGACGGATCATTCGCGGAGCGGTATCTACTTCATTGACACCTCTAACACACAGCATACAAGAGACCTAACCTTTGCTTCATTGCAGATTCTTCATGAGAACCTTCGATTCAACATCTGCGAATTAGAAAGCTCCTACCTTGCCAATTCTGAAGTTTCTGATCTGTCAAAGAGAATCAAGGAGAAGATTCCACACCATCTCTCCTACTCCTGTCGATTCTGGGCTCAGCATCTGTGGAAGACAGGATTTGACTTGGAACTTGCAGGGTTGGTGAAGGCTATTGTTGGAAGTGAAAAGATTCTGTTCTGGCTGGAGGTATTAAGTCTTCTGGGGATGGTTGGGAAGGGTGTAGGTGCTCTTGGTACTGTTGCAACATGGCTACAGGTGAGTACCCTATGGATGGTATTTGATGACATCTGACACAGCAATGAAGGGTCAAGATGGCTCGAAGGATATATTGGCATTGGTAAGGGATGGAATCAAGTTAATTCAGAATTTTGGCAGTGTGATAGTGCACAGCACTCCACACCTGTATGCTTCTGCATTGCCATTTATTCCTTCCAATGCATTGCTATCAATGATGCTCTTGCCAAAATTCCCAAGCCTGGCTAGAGTTGCTGTAAGAGGGTTGAAAGGGTGGCCAGTGGAACAACAGCTGCTACATGGCCATACTTTTGGAGTTGAATCAGTTGCATTCTCCCCTGATGGGAAGAGGATTGTCTCAGGCTCAAGGGACAACACTGTGAGGGTCTGGGATGTTGAGGGAGGTGTGCAGATTGGCAGCCCTCTTGAGGGTCATACTTTTGGAGTTGAATCAGTTGCATTCTCCCCTGATGGGAAGAAGATTGTCTCAGGCTCTTGGGACAACACTGTGAGGGTCTGGGATGTTGAGGGAGGTGTGCAGATTGGCAGCCCTCTTGAGGGTCATACTTTTGGAGTCTTTTCAGTTGCATTCTCCCCTGATGGGAAGAGGATTGTCTCAGGCTCAAGGGACAACACTGTGAGGGTCTGGGATGTTGAGGGAGGTGTGCAGATTGGCAGCCCTCTTGAGGGTCATACTTTTGGAGTTGAATCAGTTGCATTCTCCCCTGATGGGAAGAGGATTGTCTCAGGCTCAGGGGACAAAACTGTGAGGGTCTGGGATGTTGAGGGAGGTGTGCAGATTGGCAGCCCTCTTGAGGGTCATACTTCTGGAGCTGAATCAGTTGCATTCTCCCCTGATGGGAAGAGGGTTGTCTCAGGCTCAAGGGACAACACTGTGAGGGTCTGGGATGTTGAGGGAGGTGTGCAGATTGGCAGCCCTCTTGAGGGTCATACAGATGGGGTTGAATCAGTTGCATTCTCCCCTGATGGGAAGAGGATTGTCTCAGGCTCTTGGGACAACACTGTGAGGCTCTGGGAGAATGAGCAGTTGGCACTGATTGTATCCCACCCCTCCAGCATGCTTCATCCATTCCCCCCTGCAGATGGTATGTACCTCCACCTGTGACCTATCCTTATTTCACTTAATAAAAATGCAGATGCCAAGAGATATCCCATTTGCTTTTCATTTGACCCCTCACATGCACTGCATAATAGCAATCCACTTGTTGATGGGTTTGTGCAACAGCAGGCTCTGCTGGGCCAAGCAGTCAAGTTACATGATGATGGCTGGATCAGAGGCCCAAAGGGACAACTACTACTTTGGATCCCCCCAAAACTTAGGAGTCCATTTTACTCAATGTGGACCATACAAGTCATTCCTAGAGGTTGTTGCACAGAGTTGGACTTGAGTCAGATGGCCCATGGCAAGGAGTGGTGCCAATGTTTCCATTCCAGTGAACAAATGATGTCTTAAGTTGTATTTTTATGTTGGGCATACCTGTTGCTGTACTGCCAAATATTAGTTCATCCCCTATGCTTTTCCAATGATCATTTTACCTGCTAATTGTACTGATGTCCTCTGATATCACATACCACATGTTATCACACCCCACTTTCAATTACAATTCAAGATGTACTACCTGGTGGGAAGTACATGTTACAGCCAAGTACAGCATAATAATTCACTAAGGGGATCCCTTAACTAGTAACCATACCCCCAGCCAATATTCTCTCCCATCCCTCTGCCCCCTCTGGTATCAACAAACTCACAGTGCTCACTACCTACAATAATTTTTCCCAGAAATCTGTCACATACTGTCAAAAGTTCCTTGAGCCCTGTGTCATCCCCCTGGTCATGACTCTTACCCAGGTGATGTCCTTATACCACTCTCCAGCACCTCATCATAGTATGCAGCTCTTTTTCCATTTCTTGTACCATTTCCTCTTGATTCTGGTAGATTGGCACATTGAATTTGGTACATTCACCAGCATGTAGTGCATTGTGAATGTGAAGGCATATGGTATGGTCATTGTTCTTGATGGCTAATGTAACCATAGAGGTTGCAGTGTTGGCAAAGCTCAACAGTCTTGTCATAGCTGGTTGCTGGGAATCACTACTTGCACTAGTCCTGATCTGACATGATGATGCCAATGAAGAGGGCTGAGTGAACACTATTGTGGATATTGCACCTGTGATTCTCCATGATCTGACTTCAGCATCATCAGCTTCCTGAGTCTGTCATCCCCTCTCATCTTGTTTTATCTTATCATAGTTATCTCATTTAATCTTGACACAAGGTTCCACATCCTTCTGGGCCTTTCTTTTACTTACATGTTGTTTCCTCACATTTCCCCTTGATATCACTGGTGATGTCATGAACACTGCTTTGGCTACATGCACTTTACATTTGTAGGGACATGTCTGTAGTGTAAAGGATTGCAATACATTGTTCAGAGATCTCATTTGGGTTCTCTTTGGGGTCTTAGTTCTAAAGTTTTCAACCCTATTCCTCTCCTCCAAGTGACAGTAGGGTAATCTGAGAGTGTCTTCTTTAGGATTATCTCACTGGAACTCAAATCTACTCTCAAACCATTGCTCTATCATCCTGACAATGACACTGGATGTGTTAGCTATACCCAGACCCCAGGGTTAAGAGGTTTTCTTTCTCCATTTCCCTTTCTTTCCACACCCCACCTTTTTGGCAGGTGTCCCAATAAGCATTGTCTTTGGATAAGCATCTCAGGGCCTTTTACATATCAGAATCAAGCAGGAGTACTACTCTGTTCATATGGACCCATAATCACATCTTGAACCACCAGTCCATCCCTTCATTTGTTTCTGGTATACAGCCCTGGATTGGCCATCACTTCCACATGTCTTGGAATAGCATTGGCTGGTTGGGTCCACTGCTGTTTCTTCTGTGTTAGGTTTTGTACTGTGGGCCAGTTGGCAGGCACCAGGGAGTTCCTCCAGGGTGGTTTGGGGTTGTTTTACAGTGATCAAGTAAGGACTTGGTCAAATAACATGAGGTTCTTGGTGTGAAATTAAGTTCATCCTTGTGTGGCACATCAGCAACCACCAGAAAACCAACCCTCACATTGTCCACACTTACCCATCCAGCTTGGACAATGTATTCTCTTTGTCAGTATGACTTCCAGGAGGATGTTATTTGGTCATCTCAGGTCTGTCATTCAGTTAGAAAGGTCTTATGTGGTTGTTTCAGTCTCTCTGGTCCATGAAACATACAGATCATTCCTCCCTGCTCCCTGCAATGTCTTCATGCTGATCTTGTCTATCATTCTTCCAAAATTGTGGCAGCTACAGTATAATCTACTGTTCTCCACTCTCCCTGGTTGCATCCATGATGAGTGTGACATGCATCTTGCCTTCTTGTTGCAAGATACAGCAGAAGATGCTCCCCCTTTGTCCTCTCTTCCAACAGAGTCTCATTGATGAAGTTTTTTATTTGCTTCACTGAGAGGACAAGTGGGGGGGAAAAATGTGATCCCCTATGTTCCTGTCACCCCAAAGACCCCCAAAGCTTGAGCTCTTTGACACCTGACATCTGCTGTGCTTTTATGGATGTCCTACAGTGGCTCAAAAAAGTGACCCAATGTTGGGTGATTTTGGAAGGGTTTGAGATTTATGAGAGAACCAATAGGAATCAGTTCAAATGACTGCAGGACCAAAAGTAGCACTAGCTGTTGCCTTGACAACAAGGGCTTGTTCATGTAATTCAGTGTGAGTCAAAGTGTGGAAAGCTGGTAAAAACCAACCAAAACCAACACCAAAGACAAATATGTATGAGCAAGTGGTGGTTTACCTCCATGGAACCTGGAGGACAGAAAAATCTAAGGTGGGTGTTCTTCAATAGGAAGGGCTCCTGGCACAAGTCATCAACAAGTTATGCAGGTGTAGATGAATGAATATAGACTTGATGGGGGATGCTGAATACAGTGAAGGTACTCAGCCAAAAGGACTCCTGGTGCAAGTCAACATCAAGTTATGCAGGAGTGGAGGGATGACTAATCAAATGTGCTGACTAAGCACAGATGACACTTTAGATGATAAATGAAGGTGGATAGACCCTTGATGGAGCCTCAACTACCAAGGATACAAATGATGACAGATAGACTCTTCCAAATGAGCCTCAACTGTTGATGATGAGTTAGGACTGAGATGAGCTGAACTGATTCCTGAGTGACTTCTTGATTGCTTTTTTGTAGCTAAGTACAGGGGGTTTATATACTGTGGGGGGAGTGCAGCCTATGACAAATGAGGCATAAATGCTTGGTAAGTAATGTGTAAGGACTGCAAGCAATGAGTAATCATGATGAGTAAGCAAGAAATGAAAAGTAAGGAAGCATAGAAGATTGGTAAGTATTGACAACAAATGAGTGAAGGACAGTCAAAATATCACAGTATGAGTCAAAGAATGTCAGAACCTGAGTAAGCACATGGGTATCACATTAGGGGGTGGCAATGCATGTCAGATCTTGGTGGAGACATCACTAGATTCAAAGATGGGATGACAGATGGACAGTGTTTCCAGTCAGGGAAGTATTGATTCCAGAAAAGGATGGCATGAGTCAGGTGTCAAAGGGCTAGGGCATTGGGGGTCTGTGGGGTAATGGGAGCATAGGCAATCATGTCTCCCAGAAGTGTCAAAAATGCGAAATGTACTCAATGGTCAATGGTGTATTGGCCATCTCAAAGCTATAAATTGCTAATGGACTGATTGATTAGAGGTGCACATTTCGCATTTTTGAAACTTTTAGTTGCAGATATCACTAGGCACCTGCAGTTATTATGGCAAGGCATGTCACCCCATGTGCTAGGTGAATTGTTGTAACTATAGCAGCATTGTGGAGTCTGCAATGCAATGTTTTAGATATGTTTTGTAAATCTCCACTATTTTATTTGCACTTTTTTGGAGTTTTCCCATGCATCTGGGAAGTGTAATTTGTTTACTGTTCATTCAATTCCAGATGGAATGACTTGATACCTTCTACATAGGTAGCTAGGGACATGGGGCATCCATCTGAGGTATTAAGGATTGCATAAACTATGTATGGGATGCATGGTGTGACATTCTTTCACTTTTTCCAATCCTCTTATGTCTCATCAACCAGTGACTTTGATTGGACAATCCTGTAACATGTTGTAGATACCCCCTAGCCCATCCTGCTGGTGAAATTGCAGATGCATATGTCAAGAATTGAATGAGTGGTGACATGATTCATGTTGTAGCACAGCCACACTTAGCATTCAGGGGCAAGTTAGTCACATGCTAGGTACATAGTGCTGGATGCAAGGTAGGTGCAGTCACATGGTGTCGTGTGACTCAGGGTTTGCATTGCCATGTCACCCTTGTGACCACATGACCACAGATGTGAATCCTGTTGTGTGATCTCATGTGACCTGTACATGCACATGACAGACCACCCCCAGTCAAAACTGTGTAGGATCAGGTAGGTTCCAGTCAGACGAGATCAGATACCCTGTAGATATCTGACGTGATTAGATGTGACCTGGCTGCATTTGATTGTTTACATGAGGAGGCAGGTCAATGGTGGACAACACTGGATTTCTGTACATACAATCAGATCCCATCAGATTTCAATAGATTCTATGTCCATCTGTGTCTGTAGGTTGAATATGATGACAACTGGTCTCATCTGATGCAATCTGATCAATCCAATCTTGGCTTATTCAGATGGATATGAATGTTTCACAGTATGTTTGATTCTGTTGAATCTGGATCCAGTTGTATTACAACATGTACTAATCCTACACACAATGCAGGGGCAGGCAGCAGACAACATTGGGACGAGAGTGTGAGATATGGTAGTGGTGAGGCCAGGGAATGTGAGATGTTGAAGCCAGGATCCCATGCTCGAGTGAGACAAGTGTGTGAGATATGTTAGTGGCAGGGCCAGGGAATGTGAGACATCAAAGCCAACATTCCTGGGGAAGGGAGCAGACAATATTGGGACAAGTGCACGAGATATGGTAGCAGCAGGCCAGAGAATGCAAGATGTCGAAGCTGAGAACACAATACAGCTAAAGAGACATCAAACAAAGCAGAGGAGGGGGGAATAAATACCTAAGCTCTTTCATGCATCATACCATCACACATGGAAGGATCAGATAGTTTCATCCACATTCCTTCTTGCTTGAGACACTCAGCTTCAAGCCAATAGTGTTCATGGTGTTTAGGTGTTAGTGAGTCCCAATAAACCCTGAATTTGTCTGTTGTTCCACTTGTGTTGACTTGCTTGAGCCATTGAAGTGCACATAGGTTTCTGGCAGGACAGGTAGATAGTTGGTATTACTAGCTAATAATGAGACTTACCTTGCATTTTTTGCCACACCTGGATGCATTTTCTTCTTCATTTTGGCACTAGACACTTCCAGACTTTCCTTGCACATTCATGCTAAAGTTGTAATGAAGTTAGTTCACTGTCAATACCATGAGTAGCATGTATGGTGGACCTTGTGAGGGGAACTTGTTCTCTTTGTTCAAGCTGCAATGAGAGAGCACAGATGGAAGGGTGGGTGGCAACTGTGATTGGTTGGTAGGCATCAGCAAGACAATGCCAAATGGGATGTCCTCCAGGGTTTGGTCTCAAGCTGGAGGACAGAGCAGCACCTTGTGGTTTGTATGGGCAGGATCTGAGGCAAGACAGTCTTCCCATGTTTCACAAGCCTGTAAATATTGAATACATTACCTGTTGGAATGGCATTTGCCAGCCACTCCACATGCTGTGACCCTCCCATGGTTCCCATTGTTGAATCTCCAAGTAAGATTATCAGTAGCAAAATGTGCAGAGAATGATGAACTGACTTTTACACCACTTAGTGGGCCCATGGACTGGCTGGGTATCACTCTCATGCTTTTTACCTTTAGTATCCATAGGCAGCATGGTATCAAGATATTCCAACTTCGACTCTTCTTTTGGTTTGGCCTTGTTTGATGAAGGTTCCTTCCACTTGCCATTCAGTCCCAGATGATTCTTCCACCAGCCAGAGTAGTTGTTTACACATAGCATTTCTAGCTTGAAACTGTCTCCATTGAGTCTGATGAGGGGGTGTTCCTTGACCATAATCTTGTAGACAAGCACTTTTGCTGACACACTGACCTTTGTCCATGTTTGTGGTGCAATTTTGTGTTGCACAAACTCAGCCCAGGCACATTGGAGGCTGGCACAGATCACTCTGAGTTGATCAGGTGTTATTTGGTTGCTATTTGGTTGTTTGAGCCAGGGGGCTTTTCCACAATCCATGCTTTGGGCTTCTGCAGACATTGCAAAACTATCATAGTCCAATCTAACCCAAAAGCACAATCCAGGGTATTCTTCCTTTGAATGCTTCATGTATTCATTTGTATTCACCTGGAAGTTGACATTGATGTCTGTGAGTGAAAAAGACAATGGATCTGTCTCCTCTGGGAGTTTAAGCACTGATATCAGTGCTTGAAATGCACCCCTGAAAAGAATCAAGTAAACAAGCATTGTAATTTTACTTGTATTGTACTTGATTGTATTGTGCTTGGCTGTAGTCTTCACCAATTTTTGTTGTAGGTTTTTGATCTCTGCTTCATACATTGTGATTGTCTGATTGTGGAACATTTGCTGGCAAGCCAAGCTGGGATAGTGCTGAGACTAGATGATGCATATACAGACCCCAGATGACCCAACCATTCAATTCTGCCAAGTAAGAACATAATTTGATCTTCTGACACACCTGAGAAGCCTGAGAAAATGGTATGTCTTGTGAGAATGAGTGTGACTTGTTCAGCATGTTGATTTGCTGCTGACAACTTGATCCAGCTGGCATTGGGCTCAGTGGAGTGTCAAAAATACTGGGGATATTCTGAAATGTTGATTGAGATGCAGAGAATGACAGATCCATGTTTGTTGTGAGTGGCATGTGGAGGAAGGAGATGGGGGGAAGTATGGAAGGGATGATAGCAGTTATGCCTGTGTGACTCCACTTCTACATGGACTTACCTCTAGCTGCCAAGTGCTTCTTTGACATACCAGACAACATTGACCTTGACAATGCTGTACTCAGTGATCCCAGCCTTACTGAGAGCAGCACTAGCCCTCATTTAACTGCATCTGATGATCAGCTACTCAACCCTGAATATTGGCACTCCCACCCTTATCAATATGAGCAGCTCATACAATGTTTGCTTCCTTACCAACTCCCTGGGGCCCTTTCCAATACTGATTGGGCAGATAAAGTGTGAGTGTCCCAGTTTCAATTTTATTCCTTGTTAACATGTGGGCCCAGTTTTGATACCAAGTGTGACACTCCTCCTCAAGCTGATACCCCATGTCCAACTTGATGTCAAGTGATACCTTGTCTACCTTCACAGCACTCCTCACTGACTAAGGACCCAGCATATTGTGAAGTGTGGCATCCTTCTCCTGGCTCTACTACCAAGCCAGAGTCTGATGATGTTCCACTGCATATGCAAACTCCATGTCCTCTTCTTCCAGCTCAGCATCCATTTCCTGGCTCTACAACTGAGCCTGAGTCTGAGGCTGCAGCAGCTCCACTGCATATGCAAATTCCCTGCCTGCCCCTTCCAGCTCAGCATCCTTCTCCTGGCTCTACAACTGAGCCCAAGTCTGATGATGTTCCACTGCATATGCAAACTCCATGTCCTCCTCTTCCAGCACAGCATCCTTCTCCTGGCTCTACAACCAAGCCCAAGTCTGGGGCTGCAACAGTTCCACTGCATATGCAAATTCCCTGCCTGCTCCTTCCAGCTCAGCATCCTTCTCCTGGCTCTACAACTGAGCCCAAGTCTGATGATGTTCCACTGCATATGCAAACTCCACATCCTCCTCTTCTGGCACAGTGTCCTTCTCCTGGCTCTACAACTGAGCCTGAGTCCAAGGCTCCAGCAGCCTCACTGCATGAGCAAACCCCCTGTCCAGCTCTGTCTCCAACTAAGCCTGGCTCTGCCAATGTTTCAGCTCCATGTGTCCCTGTTTTCAAAAGTATCTTTACTACTCTGAGTCCCCCACCTCCTGGCTCCCTTCACTAGAAGTACATCATGCCAGAGGAAGATGGAAAGTGGTATGATTGTGCAGGTCAGGATAAGATGTTTAATGTGATTTGGCAATGGAAGAAGGAGCTCGAGGACTTGCAATGACCATGAACTGTATTTTTACATGCCCAGAATACTTTTTTTGTTATCATGCTCATCAAGTGAATTGTCTGGTGCATTCTAAGCATGAAACACAATGTGAATGATGAACTAATTAGTTACATGAAGTTGATCTCGTAGTGTCTAAGTGTGCACTATGTCACTGGAACTCCATCATTCTTGTGATCATCCTTGTGATCATCCATATTGTTCTGAGTGCCTTCCCCTTTGTAAGGGACACCAAATGTAGCAATATCTAGACCCAGCTGCTTGACCATAGAGTAGCGGTACCCTAATCCTGCAAATTGATGTGGAACCATCCCTATGACACCAGTAATTGACTTGATGTCAATGATGCACACATCCTCCTCCTGATGTTGGCAAGCATGGACAGTGTGATAAGAGAGTTTGAGTAGGTTGGGGTCAGGGGAGGAAAACATCGTGATCATGGCAATGTTTTTCCAAATCCAAGCAGACATGATATTTGGGTTTTCATTTTGAACAGCAAGGTGGGTGAAATACTGGACTTCACCCACACATGTGATCTGGTCAAGCACAAACTACAAGATGTAAGTAGGACAGTCAAAGAAATACATGTGTATTACAGTACCTTCACAAAGTGAGCAGGGCATATCTGGTCTGGTTCATGAAGAAGCTCTCTCCATGCTGTCTGCATGATCTGCCCATTGGGCAGGCAGAGATGTGCCCATCAATGTATTTTGATGCTACCTTCATGGCCTAGATAATGTGAAATTGCTGATGTGGCAAGTCCTTGTGGAAAGGTGGGTCATGCATCTTGCTTGCAGAGCAATACATATCCACCTTCTAGTTTAATGGTGGTTGATGGAAACAGTGGCTTTTCAGGGCACAGACTGGGCACCATTGCCTTAAGCACATTGACTTGGCAGTGCCATACCCCCTCACAAGACAAGTTGGCATATGGGTTTGATGGCTGTCAGATTTCTTGACCTAAGTTTCTGATGGTGCATTCCATAACCCACTGTGAGTAACAGATAGGTGGACCCTTCTTGACTGTCTGCTGTGTCAAATGAGATACTTGGTGTATGCACAGCCAGACAAAATGGAGTCAGAAAGGAGATTGCTGGCAGTAGAGTTCCTTGAAATCAAGAGGCCACTCTGTAAGGAGTACATGAGAATCACAAAGGTCAGAGTTGGGGATCTTACTCTGGCATATGAGTTGGAATCCATGGACCAACTTGCAGAAGTTCCACCAATAAGGCTTGCCAAGGACTCCATAAGGTAGGGCAGGTGCAAGGTAGAATATATAGGCCTGGAATTCCCATGTCTTGTAGCCAGATGAAATCTTCTTGGCAGGGTTATGTGGCTTGTGATTGAAGGACCTGGGATGATACTGCACAGCAGATGAAACGAGAGCACCATGAGTTTCCCATGCCTCTAAAGTTTTGAAGATGGCCCATGGCCATTGTGAGATATGGTCAGGAGGGGTACACTTGATTGTGCTGCACCATAATGGTAAATGGAGGTCAGATAGTAGAGCTGCAAGATGCATGATATCAGGGGTCAGACAATCAGGAATGCTGAGCATATGAGACATATTGAGACCAAGAAGAATGGATGGCTTTGTGATGCCAGTCTCCATGCACAGCTTCTTGTACTGAGTTGGATTGGGAGCAGTGGTAAGATGAAGTAGATTGTGGAAGTACTCCTCTGAATCAGGATCTCGGAGGTTGTATGGGCTACAATCAGCATGATTACTACCTTCAATGTTGTAGTTGTTTGGAAGGAGCAATGCAGGATAATAATGATTGCCTTTGTGGCGCCCATGCAGGCCACAATAGAGTCAGCACCCATTCTGACCACTATGCCCCACCATTCCATCAAAATATACAAGACCAGGACCATCAGCTGTTGCAAAGATAAGATATAAATCCAAGACGAAGATGGCATCATGGCATGCATCCCAGATCATCAGTCCTTTGTTCTGCAAGGCAGCAAGGTGGTGCAGGCCAGGGAAAAGGAATGAGTCAATGTTCTTGGGTTTGTGAGGTCCAGGAATGAAGCCACCAGGGAGGACATGCCACTTCTTGTAGTGCTTGTCTGGGGAATGGTTCATGATGACCCATATGTAAATCCAACAGTCCAATTCCTTACTTTTGTAAAGCTAAGCACTGTTGAGGGAAATCATGAGAACAATGTCTTGAAGTTTAATGTCACCTTGCTGAATGGCACCCAGGTAGTCTGAGCCTTGGTACAGTGGTTAATATTACTGTACTGGACATCCTCAAGTGAGCACATACCTTTGCAGAAGTCATCATACATATTGATAATGCTGCTATTGTTATGGATCTGTTCACAAATCCACTCTGTCTCTTGTTGTAGATGGCCACTCTCCTCGACTTGCTGGGGATCATGCCAAAGGGCTTGGAGTTGTGGCCCAACTGGTATCATCACAAATTTCTGGTGGGCAACACAAGATCAACCTGCACTGACTTGCAGTCTGATAGCATCATAGCAATCCTCCTCACATATAGGACATTTATCAAGTGCAGAGTATGGGCCTGTGAAGGCCACACAACTATCAGGACACATATCATGTTTGATTGACTTGACTCCAGTATATTTGGTGATGAGCTTCTTGATGTTGTAATGGCTTGGGATGGATACAGCCCTCCATTTGAAACAGCATGCAGCAGATTGTCATATGGATTCATATGCTGAAATTGTGGAGTGTTCAAGTGAGAAATGTCATCATCTATTTTGAGTTGAGTGCATGGGGGGTTGCATAGTCTATAGAGGGCTGCATTGTCTAGTTTAGCTACTGGGTCATCCAGAGAAGCTGTATGGAGAAGTTTAATGAATGTGACTGCATCATGCTGCTTTGGGTTGATGGCCACTTGGTCCAGCAAATCTGTGTCAAAGACTAAGTGAGAGGGAGGGCAATGATCACGAGCAAAGGACTGGGAAGGTGAGTGTGATCAGCAAGGTGACTCCAGTGGATGGGGGGATCACAACCCTACATGGTCATGGTCATTTGAGGGAAATCATGGGGGAGTGCTTGGACAATGGTCACAGTTGTCTGCTGGGTTGTTACCATCATCTGAGGGGAATTCTGTCAGAGTCCTTGGATGATGGTCACAGTTGTCCAAGGGGGATTGCATTCAACCATGCTCCACTTCTAACGCAGAGGGATGCATGTGTATATGGACCTGTAAACCAATTGGGAACTCATTGAAAAACCTATAGTTATGAAAGGGGAGGAACATACCTCCTCCATGTGCTGATCAGCTCTGGTCACTGTGCTTGACTACATGTAGTTTTTATAGTGAAATGAAATCAACTATTAAGTTACAAAAGACATACCTTGTGCTGTATTGAGTGTGCCTGTTTGGCATGTCCTCGAGCCACATCTGCCTGGCCCATGCCATGTTGCATTAGTGCACGATGAGCTTGAAATATATGTTTGGACTTGGAGAGTTGGGCATCTTGGGAGCTTGGATTCATGCTGTTAACTACTATGGCGCAATACTTTGGAAAGTAGCAGCACATACCTGGGCATTGTGTAGCATCAACAAGACAAGCTAGCTGACAACATCAATCTAGCAATGCGACAAGGATGATGTAATGTGATGTTAGGCAGATGCAATGCGTTGCAATGTATGATGAAGTGTATGCACATCGCACAGTGTTACAATTACATTACAATTACAATGGCAATGTAATGTGTTACAATATCAAATTGTTGGCAAGTATCCTATCTCACCCAATTCTGACAGATGAATTCTGACAGAATCTGACTGGAGCAGCTCACATCCTACCCAAACCTACACAGTTTTCACTGGGGACCACCTGTCATGACCTGAGCCACCAAGTCATGTGGTGTCCCTATGCAACTTCATGACCAATTGTCACATGATGGCACCAAACCCACAGTTACATGAGAGAAGTCAAGGATATAACAATGCAACATCTACAGAACTGTGAGAGAATGAGACAAATATTCAAAAAAAAAACAAACCTTCATCATCTGGAAGTTGACTAGCCCCATCATCAGGACATTGACTGCCCTCATCAGCCAGAACATTGACCTCAACCTCCTCAGCCTCAGTCTTACCATCACCAGCATCCTCCTCCATTGGAGTGCCCTTGACCTGGTCTTCCTGCAAGATTGGGGTAGTGGAATTTTGGGAGGGTGCAGAGACACTAGGAATGAGTGATCTCCTCCTGTCACAGAGAATGAACATATGTTCTTCCCATCCTTCAGGCAGTTGCACTGCATGCCAGGGCTTGGGCTTGTCTTTTTTGATCTGTGAAGGCAGGGGTCAGATGGGATTGATGAGGACAAGATGACATACCTCTGGTGGAGGGGATTTTGTGGTTTCCAAGAACCTGGGTGTGCAAATCTGTAGAGTCATCCATGACTTGGTCAACACTTTTTGGTGCATGAGGCATGTCAGGAATGATGGGGGAGGAGGGGAAAAGCAGTCAGACAAGGTATTTAAGTAAAGCCATGCCTTACCCAACATAAAACAACCCATGGAGTTATTTGGTAAAATGGTGGTTCCCCATGCCAATCAGATCATATGGCATCCTATGTCAGTGGGGCACTCACATGCTCATCCCCCACAATAGCATCATTTTTATACTATGTATGTATATATGTATGTACCTCAACTGTAATTTGGAAACAAAAGTAGTGATTTTAGTAAGGAGTGACTGTTGTAACAAACACAAGAACTTACAGTACTATTGGGGGAATTCTGAATCCATTAACCTTTAGTAATTGACAGGTTCACCTTCATCCACATTGTACAACCCCACAGATGGCATCACACAAACACACTCATTGTCCAATAGTCTTCAAATATCACATAATATTTATAGTAAGTGGTTTTTGGAAGGGTAATGTCTTCATCCATCCCCCCAGTTTGATAGGTATGCTCATTGTCTGGATGATGATCATAACAGCAATGTGTTTGTGATTGAAAGTTGCATTTCAATGTGAGTGTGAGCTGCACTTTTGCAGTTGAGGACCCCTGACACCTAAGGCAGCCATGGTACAGCCCAAAATATATTACCAAAGGGCTGGGATTGTGGGACATCCCAGGTCCTGCACACTGCAAATAGCCCTGGGACATTGCCAGATGTCCCTGGGATGACCTGGCCTGAGTGGCTTTTAGCTTGAATGATTTTGAGAAAAACTTCAGCCTAAATGCTTATGAAAATTGGTTACCTGAAGTGCTTCAGTAGTGACTCTGGACAAGTAGCCATTTTCTCTGGATTGAGAACACTTGACAGTGGACTGGGTGCTACAGTACTGATGGTTGTTGGGAGGTTAGTTGAGTTAGGGTGATTGCTGGTGCTTGAGGTTGTTTCCTGGGGCAGGGCAGGTCCAGTTGTTGTCTGCTTGGCATCAGAAGGACTTTGAAAGGTGCTGCTGGAAGAACTTGTTTGGT
Source organism: Pisolithus orientalis (assembly GCF_024613125.1). Taxonomy (NCBI): domain Eukaryota; kingdom Fungi; phylum Basidiomycota; class Agaricomycetes; order Boletales; family Pisolithaceae; genus Pisolithus; species Pisolithus orientalis. Next base: position 11,314 of record NW_026260882.1, on the reverse strand, counting down.
GGGGGGTGGCTGTGTCTTTCAGTGCTGTGATTGGTGAGGGGGGGCTGGGTGCAGGCTCTTTATATTGGGAGGATGCATCGGCTTCAGGGCTGGCAAGGGTGTCAGTTGATGGAGTGCAAGAATGTACAAGCTTGGGATTGGTTTTTGGCTGTTGGCTACTGACAGACATTGACACAGGCAGGGCTGAAGTATTTGACTGGACCTTTTTTGTTGCATTGGGATCTTTAGAAGGTGGTGCATCCTGCTTCAGTGCCATTATGGACAATGATGTGCTACTGAGCAGTGGCAAGAGATAGGATTCATCTTTGATGCAGAAGTTGGGGCATCACTGCATGTGGAACAGCAATGGCCATGTCTTTGGGATAGCAGGAAGACTTTGGGGAATAATAGGAGTAGGACATTGTGTGGGGTGTCTACTTTCAAGTCAGACAACATGACACAAACAATTGCAGGACTTGTATGTTACAAGGTTTTTTGTGTGTAAAAGAAAGTGTATGATTCTATGTAGTTGGAGATGTCTGTGGCAGATAAGTCTCCATAAAGCTTCAAAGCAGGAAGTGATCTATGATAGAAAGTGGGTTGAGGGATGGTCTATAGGAAGGATGATGGTGGGTCTGGGGCAGTAGGATTGTTTCACAAACAAACTATTCATTTGGGATTGATTCCAAAAGCATGAGGTTGGGATGTTGCATTGTTGTGTTGGCACACATGTGTTTTACCTCTGTATGTGAAGAGGAGGGAACAGAACACTGAAGAGATTGTAAGTGTGTTATGAGGATGGAAGTAGCAGTGATGGATATGAACCTGCTCTGTTCAGGCTGTTTGCAGTTGTAGCACTTGCTTGCAAGTCAAGAAGATGTGCAAGTGCATTCTGGTGGCATGGGTGCACACAAGGATGAGGTCAAACTCTGCATTGATTTCTATGAAATTGCCATAGGAAAGCAATACTTCATGAATTGACAATATAGTTTTGTCTTGTTTGCATTCCAGAATTTCTAGCAGACCATTCCACTGTAAAGGGTAGTCCAGCAGTTTTGGAATGTGTGCATTCTGAGGTGTCATAGTGGGCATTGCTCCAATGTGATTGACAGCAGGATGAAGGCACTGAGAATCAAAATGTGTCAGATTGCCAGAGAAGATGCTGAGAATCATGATACCTTTGTAAAGACCTTTCTTTGCATGTGAAGTGATGGCAGAACTGAATGGCAGGAAGCAAAGATTTTAGGATGTGGCTGGCAAATGTGGCAGCAAGATTTAAGCAATCCAGTTGATTTTGTCAGGTGGCAGGATTTCCTGCACCACTGATAGAAAGACTCTGGACTGCATATGCAGCTTTTGCACAGTCTCTAGAAGGCATGGTTTAGTTTTGCACAGTCCAGAAAACATTTGGACCACACCCATTCCAATTCCCAAAATTGCCAAGGCAGAACTTGTCAAGGAAACCATAGATGCATACAGATACAGGGTAGAGCACACCAAATGGCTCAGTGTGAGTCAAAGTGCAGTTCAGTGGTGTAGACCAACCAAAACCAACACAAAAGACAAAGAAAGCAAGTGGTGGTGTGTCTATGTGGTACCTAGATGGTGGAAGGTCTTATTCAGGTGGGTTTTTGCAAGTTACAACACTCAAAGACAAGTGCTGAGGGTTGGGGGTGCTTGTTAAGTCTGAGACAAGGTGGGGGTTCCAAAGGCCAAGAGCTGAGTGCAACAACCCTTAGTCTAGCTTGTGTGCTAGACTCTTGTGCAGGCTGGGTTGAAGTCAAAGGATGAAAGCTGAGGGGGTCAGATGTGAAAGCCAAGAGCTAACTTGAACTTAGGCTGGGTGGATCAAGGGGAGACTAATTCAATATTCAGACTGAGGACTAGGGACAGGAGTAGCTAAGACTTATATACCAAGGACTGGTAACCTGAAGTCCAGAGTTACTAGTAAACAACTAAATAGTGATGTGCAAGAATGTACTAAAGGTTATGTGATACCTAGGTTGCATATAAGCTAGACTGAGGTCCAAATGATAGACACTGCCTCAGCACAAGCAAGGGCAGTGTAAGTGTCTAACTGAAAGAGGAATCAAGGGAAAGCCTAGCTACCATCAGTGTTTGGTGCACCATTGGCATTCCTCTGTCAAGGACTGGAGTACTGAGTTGTTTAGCATATGACAAGGTTCTTCTGAAGTGTTAGCAACATCACTGGCAGTGCCACTCATCTGAAGGGGCTCTGATGGGACTGCTCACCCTTTACCATTGGCAACAGGCCTCCCAACCTGGTACCACTGATGATCCACAATGTCAGTGTCTGTTGCATCCCAGATCTTATCAAAATCTGGCCACTGTTTCAAGGTGGTGAGCTCAGTGGAATCTTTCCTCCACATTTCTGTGGCAATGAGGTGGGTAGGGATGGTGAATTTTGAAGGCAGATCTTCAACCAACGGGCACACATGGCCCTAGGATGGTGTTAGTCTAGAGGATAAATGGATCAGCTGGGCACTTACCAGCTGTTCCCAGATGACATTCATTGCCTTTTGCCCATATTGCCAGTTCCTGTTTGCATCTAGCCCAGACAGCTCCATCATGATGATGTCTGCAGCATTAGTGACTATTTCCCATGGGAGGGCAATGGAGGTAGCAGCAGTGGGGGATTGCAATGATTCAGCTTCAGCTTGGGACAATATTGTTGGGGAGATGGATTCAGTCAGATGAGAGGGACACAGTAGGTGGTAGTTGAAAACAGTGTGGGCGGTGCATGCTGCATTTTTATATTTTGCTGAATCATTGTGCCAGCATCAAGACTTGGCTAGTACACAAACAACCTCAAATAACCAAATCTGACATTACTACAACACATTTTCCAATTGACCAAGATTTCAATCAACTTATCAGGATTGCCCAATATCATGGATCAAAAGTCAGTAAGATGGAGACTGGGCAGTCTGGTCACTTGAAGTGAGTAGTCATTATAACATACAACTGCAGCCAACCATTACCAGTCATCTCCCCATGAAAGAAATCTCAGGTATTGCCAGGTTTCAATGACACAGATATGGCAGTGGATGAACCAGAATTTCTACTGTTTGGAGCAGCTGCCAATGCTGCAGTGTGGGCCGATCAGCTCAGATCCCCATCCTCCTCATCACAGTCAATGGCTGGCCCTTCCTGACCCCCACTATGTGTGGTTGCACCTTCATGGGACTCCTCACCATTGTCACCATCTGTGCAGCCCCTTGGTACTGATTGACAATGGGAGGGTTGACCAACTAGCCATTCCATGCCTTCCTTGGTGGCCATTGCCCCCAGCTGGGATTTGCCAACAGCTTTGCTGGCACATACAGCTGCCTCACCAACACCCATTTCATTAGTGGCATCCCCCCCAATTCTGCCTATGCAGCCATTGCCCCAGGACCATCCATGCATGGATGAGGGGGCTGATGAGGAGCCAACTGCTGAGACTCAGCCCATTGTGACCAAATCATGGCAGCCATCTCTGCCACTGCTATTGAGTGTTACATCATGCTTTTTGGTGGCATTGATAAGTGTATTAGTGTGCTTTTCAGTGCTGCAATGTTTTGCCAGTGATTTGGGTATACAAGGGATTCATGACAAAGGGCCAATTACAACATGTGAGTTGTGTTACAATATCCCATGCACATATATTGATCTTTCAGCAGTGGAAAAAGCAAGGTGGCTTGCTGTTCTTCTCTTGGGACCTGCTGATGAGCACCTGCCCCCTCTTAATACCACCACTGATGGGTTGATCATTGCTGCTTACAATCACTACAGCAATATACTGGTGGAATCAAGCATCTGGTTTTGTCTTTTGCTTGCAAGGAGAGTGCAACTGGCATGGACTCAGCAATACATACAAGATTTGATGACCAAGGATTGGGATGGCAAAGATGAATTGGAACTCAATGAGGACTTATTGTAATTGTGGCTATAGGTTTTCAATAAATAGTATCACATCCCATCCTCATGTAAATTACACTGCTAACATCACCTACATTTCTTGGAGGGACTGGGAGTGGGAAAATCATCATCAGGCTGCTTTGGTACCTTGCACACCTGTTTTGAGTGCTGCATACTGATCACATCATATTCACCCATGCTGTTTGTGGGTACTAGAATTGATGGATGAATTTAATCAACTGTTCAGGGATTGTGGCAGGAGTACTGACTCATGGATGGAATGGGAAACTTGTGCTGTGAATTTGGCCATTTGTGGGCCCTCTTCGTAGTCTTCAGCACTGCCAAAGGACATGCTGGCTTGTTACAATCTGGTGAATCAGGGTGCTGGCCTTCCAGCATAGGCTGGTGTGAGTCAAAGTGTGGATCAGTGGTGAAAACCAACCAAAACCAACACAAATGACAGTATGAAGCAAGTGGTGGCATGCCTCCATGGTACCTGGGTGGCAGAAGATCTAAAATGGGCAGTTTTTGTGAGATACAACACTCAAAGATGATTGCTGAGGGTTGGGGGTGCTCCTGACAAAGAGGGGAGCAGGAATGTGAGAGATTGCGATGGGGTAGACTGCTATCAGCCTACAGAAGGATGGATGATGACTTAATGCAATGTCTTAAGCTGTTTTGAGCTCAGGGAGGACTTGGAGCAAAGTATATTGATGATAAGCAGTGATAGGTGAAGTCGATGATAGTTAGACCCTTAATAAAGTCTCAACTATATGGATTACTGAGGGACAATGAAATGCATGCAAGAGGGGCTCTCTGATGTCTTTTTTTTTTTTGCTATCTATGTAAGTACAGTGATTTATATACAGTACAGGGGCATAGCCTATAGAAAACAAGGCACAAACACTTGGTAAGGATTGGTAAGGATCAATAAGCAAAAAGGTGAAAAATCAGTAAGCAATGCCAAAAGATTGGTAAGTATTTGCAATAGGTGAGTCAAGGACAGTCAGACACATCTCAAAGGAATCACTGCCAGGCCAAAGTGGGATGACAGAGAGGCAGCACTCATCTGATGCTGATATATTACATCCATAAAGGGATGGCAGGTGTCAGGTGACCAAGGACTTGAGCATTGGGGGTCTGTGGGGTGACAGGAGCATAGGGGATCACATATTCCCCCCCTCTGTCCTCTCAGTGAAGTTAATAAATACTTCATGGATGAGGCTCTGTTGGAGGAGAGGATGAGGAGGGGGCATCTTCTGCTGTATCTTGCAATAAGAAGGCAAGATGTGCATCATATTCATCATGGATGTGATCAGGGAGACTGGAGGACAGTAGAGCATACTGTAGCTGTTGCAATTTTGCAAGAATGATGGATGAGATTGGTATAAAGATGTTGCAGGGAGCAGGGAGGAAGGATCCATATGCTTCATTGACTGGGGAGACTGAAACAACCTTTCAAGCTGAATGACAGACCTGAGGTGACCAAAGAATGTCCTTCTGGATGTCATACTGACAAGGAGAACATGTTGTCCAAGCTGGATGGGCTGAGAGGGAGCAGATGAGGATGGGATGTACCAGGATGCTTCAAGGCAGAAGCTGGTAGGAATTCCTGGTAGATATACATAGCCATTGTCCCTAGTGAAGGGGACAAGTGAAATGATTGACATGGAGGCAGCCATATCAAAGGAATTAGTGAAATGAGCATCTGTTGAAGGGAGTGCTGTAGAAACATGTGGAGTGTAAGGATCCTCTCCAATTTTGGAAGGTAGGATCATGTGGCTGAGCACTATAAGTGAGTGTGGGAATGGGGTTGGTATCTTTGGAAATGGAGGAGATACATTGAAAACTGGAATGCGATACATGGGCACTAAGAATTTTTATGGGCACTTAACTTGCTTCCTCCTTTTTTCTTTGGCACTGACAACTTATTCTTGTGCAAAGGATGACTGCTAACACCTCTGGCCATCTTCCTACACTTTAGGGCTCTAGTCTCTCATCTCCATTCATCAGCTATATCCATGTCCACATCACCAAACACCTTTGGTGTGTGGCACCAGGCAGCAATTGCAGTGCCTGCCACAATGTACCACCTGGCATTTGGGCCATCCTCCCCAATGACTGAAACATGTCCTCCATCAATGTCAGATGGATGCCAATATATCACACTCACCATTGGGCATATTGCCAGTGCCAGTTCCATTGCCACCATGGACCAGTGCACCCAGTGGGATACATAGTTTGATTGGCAGTGTCATTGGACCTGCCTGCTTCAATACAAGTGTGTGTTAATTGGACAACTTTTGACTTATGAAATGCTGCTGGCTTACCAATCAGCCAGTAAGTGTTACCCTCAGCTGCAGGTGATCTGGCAATTGGCCTTTGGCTCACCAGGAATTGTACTGGCCCACCAGCATCTTCATCCACCAGGGTTGTTTGCATACCATTATTGCCATCAGGCACCAATGTTGGTGGTGACCAAGGGAGATTGGGTTCATCCTCAGAATCTGAACTTACAACTGTGGTGCCCATTACATTATATTGCCAACCATTTGAGTTCAAGATGAATGCCTGCATACCTGTGCACCACCACTGCTTCCTCTGAGTCCACATCAATCCAGCAGTTGCCCTTTCTCCTGCCAGATGGTCTGGGGCCCCATTCACAACCTGCCCTGCACCCACCCTCACTCTACCACAGTTGGCATCTGCCACTGGCATTCAGAGGGACTCACCAGCATCTCACCACTTCTTGAAGGAGAATACATTGTTGGGATGCTGCTCCTTATGCTCCTGCCACTACTCCAAGATTGCTGTCAACTTGTCCTGGGTAAGTCAAGTCAGTTCTTTGAAGGGAATGTCAGGTGGAAGAAACTTAGGTGCAATATAAAGGGTGGAGTTGGTGGTTATCATGCTCCATGGAACAGTCACCTGTGAATTCCCACAGGCCTTCCCTTTAATGCATGTCAATGAATGGTATCACTCCCATTGTTATACATATGGTAGTGAAATGTGATGAAAGTCCACATGATATCTTTCAACTTTGGTGTATGCATGTCCAATATATTTGGGATGTATGGTGTTCCATTGTTGCTGACTGGTAGGATGGTTTTAGGTTTCCCATTGCTCTTTTGCTGCCATGACTGTTGAGTGGCATCTTCATCCTCTAACTCAGCATTGGTGCTGCCACTCCTAAATGCCATCCTACTTTACAAATTTATCCTGGCAGTTGGACAACTCCTGAAATAATTTGCCATTTCCCAATTCATCATTGAAATCATGGCTGGATGGGTTGGTCAATATCTGGCAGTACTCATCCACTTCAGGTAACCAATTTTCATAAGCATTTAGGCTGAAGTTTTTCTACAAATCATCCAAGCTAAAAGCCACTCAGACCAGGTCATCCCAGGGACATCTGGCCATGTCCCAGGGCTATTTGCAGTGTGCAGGACCTGGGATGTCCCATAATCCCAGCCCCCTGGTAATATATTTTGGGCTGTCCCATGGCTGCCTTAGGTGTCAGGGGTCCTCAACTGCAAAAGTGCAGCTCATATTCACACTGAAATCCCACTTTTGACCAAGAAACCATAGCTATCACAATCATCCAGGATGATGAAAATACCTGGAAAAGTAGGGGCCTATGTATGTGGCAGCCACTGATTTTCCAAAACCATTTGGTACACTTATTATACACAGATTTGAGGTGGGAAATCAGTGCAATTGTGAGGTGTCATCTCCAGAATCATACAATACTTCTGGAAGTGAGCCTTGCATCAATGTATAAATTTTAACAGATTCAGCACTGTCCTATGAGTAAGTTCCATTGCTTATAGAAGGAGTACACATTAATAAGATCATACTAAATGCATTGAATGAGGATGAATGGAAGACCTTCCCAGCCAAGGAATAGATTGTAGCACAATACATGACACAATTGTGGGGCACAAGCATGTGAGAACCCCACTGTCCCATTATGACCCTGGGCTGTAAGGCCCTCCAGTGGACCACCATGTGCTTCAAGTACCTATCCAGCCAGGATGGGCAGAAAACTGAACTTTGTTGATTCTCAAAGGAAGGGTGGACTTGTGTTGCCAAAGACCACTGAAGTCTGTTGGAGATGGTGCATTCTGTGTATTACTCTTCATGGATAATTATTCCCAAAGTTCTGATCTAACCCCAAAGCAACTGACATTAGTACTCAAACCATATAGCTCAGTGATTAAACCACAAGGTCAACACCCAGGAGAGTCACTCGCTGGTTCAATCCCACCTTTAGTCACATGTTCATCAAGGTCATCTATGCAGCACAACCAAGAGCCAATGATGGGACATCCCACCCCCCATTTTTGAAGGCCAGTGGGAGGTCCCATGATAGCTTTGGAGGCTACTATGGGACATCCCAACCCCCTTTCCATAGGCAGTGGGATGTCCCATGATAGCTTTGGAGGCTACTGTGGGACATCCCACCCTCCTCTCTGGAGGCCAGTGGGATGTCCCATGATAGCTTTGGAGGCTACTGTGGGACATCCCACCCTCCTCTCTGGAGGCCAGTGGGATGTCCCATGATAGCTTTGGAGGCTACTGTGGGACATCCCACCCTCCTCTCTGGAGGCCAGTGGGATGTCCCATGATAGCTTTGGAGGCTACTGTGGGACATCCCATCCTCCTCTCTGGAGGCCAGTGGGATGCCCCATGATAGCTTTGGAGGCTACTATGGGACATCCCAACCCCCTTTCCATAGACAGTGGGATGTCCCATGATAGCTTTGGAGGCTACTATGGGACATCCCAACCCCCTTTCCATAGACAGTGGGATGTCCCATGATAGCTTTGGAGGCTCCTATGGGATGTCCCACCCCCCTCTCTGGAGGCCAGTGGGATGTCCCATGATAGCTTTGGAGGCTACTGTGTGACATCCCCCCCCCTCTCTGGAGGCCAGTGGGATGTCCCATGATAGCTTTGGAGGATACTGTGGGACATCCCACCCCCCCCTCCATAGGCCAATGGGATGTCCCATGGTAGCTTTGGAAGCTACTATGGGACATCCCACTCCCCCCTCTGAAGGCCAGTTGGACATTCCACCCCTCTCCATAGAGGCCAGTAGGATGTCCATGTACTATACATATGTCAGAATACCAAAATGCTCTCAAATCAATTTTGTGGCAGCTTCAAGACAACCAGATCCACCATGCAGGTCTGTATTGACATATTGCACAGGTAATGTTATCTACTTTTCATACTAACTCACAGAGCACAGTGAAGGGCCAATGTCACAGATTAAATGGGGGTAAATTGTGCAGCTGCAAATGGTAACAACACAGTGGGTCTGATAAAAGATAGACCTGTTTTAGTAGCAATGCAGGTAGATTAATTCTCAACACAAAAATAGGCTCTTAGAAAAAGCATTGAACAATGTTCATGGGACAATGTTAATGAGAGAACCCAGACAAGACCAAAATAAATCCAGAAGTCAGCCTCTGCAGCTCTACAGTGCTTGCATGTAACATAGAACTGTAGTATCCTGATGATGATAACAACACCTGATTAGTAAGCATAAGATGTTGCCCTGAAATAATGGGTAGATGGCCTGAATTTTGAGGGGAATAAAAACACTCAAAACTCAATTTCCTTCAAGTTTGACAGGTAGGGTTTTTCCACATGGTGAGGGGGGTGGGAAGGTTGGAAAGCAAGGATTGAAAGTGGTGTTGAGGCAAGGTTAGCAGTACTTCAGATTAAAGGGACTTGGGCAACATCAAGATAACCATGTCAATTCCATTTGAATTCCACTCAGTTCCCTCAACTCACCAGGGAAAAACACTTACTTGATCACAGTAATAAAATATAGATAAAGTACACAGGAAACCAGGCAGCAGAATTCACCAGAGCCCCTGGCCATTGGACACAGTGACACTGGGAGAGTTGTCAGTCAGTGATCACCACATCACCACTTGCTTAATGTCACCATATCCCCTCCCCATTGCTGGAGGCTCCTTTATCTGTAGGTGTGGCCTCCAAGCTTCACCACAAATGTCCTTTGACCCAGCTCTCTGCAGCTCAAACTCTTCAAACAAGAGTACAGTATTTTGAGTAGATGCATCTTCCCTGTAGAATTTCGATCAGTAGAAAATTCATTGGTAGATCAAGTGAGCAGCAATATGGCAGTGTGGCCACAGGAGGTAACAAAATAACAATCAAGCAGACACAAATGCTCTTGCATTCAAAATGATGGAGAACTGAGAGATTTCATTCATTCATTGCTCACCCTATCACAGAAAAACAAACATGTATTTCTAAAGAAAATACTGAGACTAATAATCTAAGTAATCCTCAGGAAATTCATCCTCATACTGTGCAGCACTACCTCTGTCAACCCATTGCTGTGCTGTGGGCTGGGCTGTGGGGTAGTAGTCAGAGATATATGGAGCATCATGGTAAATATGATGGTCAGGGTGAGATGGTATGCAATACATCTGACAGGACAGAGGGAAATGCCCCAAACCATGGCAAGTGGGCAGTAATACCTATAGAGAAGCTAAACAAAATGTGACAATGAAGGATCAAATCATGAACATTGTAGGGAACATTGGAGGGGCCAGGATCATGATAGTTGGCATGGTCATAATGAGGGTCCTGTGGGACATCCTATTGGTCTCCTTCAAGAAGCAGAATGCCTGGGATACTCACCTCATAATGCCAAGATGGTGGAAACTGCTGAGAAGGGCCAGGGTCCTGCAGGTGCAAATGGCTTGGGACAGCATCACGATGCAGATCCTGTGCAGTCCTCCATTAGTCTTTTAATCAACTGGTATGTCCAGACCTCACCCCATAGCACTGAGCCAGCAAGGGGCACTCAGATCGACCAGACTCTCAAGTGTTCTCACAGCTTGTGCATGCTGGTGGGTCACAAAGTGCACCCTGTGCATGTCACCTGTTAGTTTCAACCAAAATGCAGCAGGGTAAACCACTACACCACAGTCACCAGCAATGGGGCATGCATCCCTGCCTTTGTCATGCAGGGGCATTTGGTGGTCAGAGCATGAAGCCTTGGGGAACATTAGTAGACACCAAAGGTTGAGTGGATTGACTCACCTCATGAGGAACTGTGTCATTATCTGTCACCTCCTCATGAGGCCGCTTGCATGATGGAAATGGGATTCTGCTCTGTGCATGAGGTGCCACCATACCTGGATCCCCTTCTTCATGAGACTTCTGCCACTCAGGATTGTCAGACACCTTGTGCAAAACCATGCCATCAGGAGCCTTGACCAGTGCAATCTCTCCCTTTAATGGGTGTGCATCCCCTATGCTGATGACATCTGCAAAAACAGTCAGCAATCAGTTAGACAAAAAATGTACACAATACCTTCATTCCAGGGTGTGATTTTGACCTCTGGCACACCATCCAGATGATCATTTTT
>NW_026260881.1:0-86010 GCF_024613125.1 Pisolithus orientalis | reverse complement strand
CTCTGTGTTTGTAGACATGTCTGTTCAGGTTCAAATATCCTTCGACCTGCATAATCCAGGTCTGAAGCCCATTGTGGCTTCTGTCATATTCACCAGGATGCCTGACATTAAACTCCCAACCTCTGTTGGTGGGCAGCTTGAGCAGTCATCATCTTCATTGGATTTGGCTTTCCCCTTACTGTTACCACCAGCAGATAACTCTGGGGGTACAGCCTTCCCAAAGTTCTGGCGATACCATTCTCATAAAGCCAAGTCCATAGGCTGATCATCATGGACGTTTCTTCTGTACCACATGCTTCTTGTTCTTCTTTGAGGACTGATCCAAAAGAAGTCTCAGACTTCTGATCATCTTCTTCTTCTGAACTAAGTGCAATTTCTGAATCCCTAAATCGGGATAGATAAGATAACCAGGGATTGGTTGCAGTAACTGAAGGACCAAGTCATCCTAAAGGAATGGGTGGTAAGGGTGGATTCCATCCAAGTCCAAGGGGGTTAGGTCAAGGAGGGACTGGAGGTCTCAATTTCTGCAGGTTAGACACTTTTACAGGTAGTGACAACAAGGCTGAGGGAGGATTTATTTCTTGAAAGAAACCTGTCAGTGTATAGGGGTGGTGCATGAGTGACTTTACATGTAGGGAGACATGAGCGCTGGCTCTAGGGAGGCAATCTATTAAAGCCTAGTGGCTGCCTGTAGAGCAGTGGATTTGATTAAGGGTAGAGGGGTGCTTCTTGATTTTGCTTGATAAAGTGGGATGAAGGCAAGTCAGTCTTTACATGTAGGGAGAGCAACGAGCCTTGTGCATTAAGATGGTTTGTTGAAGTTCAGTAACCAGGGACAAGTAGACTTCCATGAAGAGGTTGACAAGTCCTGAAAGCTGCATTGAGTTTTTCAATTTTGTTATGCCTGAGCACAGTGACTTCTTCAAATGGAATAGGCATGAAGCACATGAGGGGGAGTCTATGGGCCAAACATGTTGTAACCCCTATGGCTCAGTTATTGCAATGGTCTGACAGAGGTTTTCTCTACTGGTGATCTGCTAGGGTAGTCACATGGAGAGGGAACAAGGATGAGAGCAAAGGGATGAAGCTGAGTTGCAAGCTATTGAAAAACTGAGGATACAAGGTAAAGTACGTGGAGTTATATACTCCTAAGTACAAGTACTGTACCAGTTGCAATGCATATTCACAGTAATCAACAGAACAATCAGTCAAATAAATAAGTCAGAAGGAGTCATACAGTGTCATATGATGGGGGCAATACAGGAGACAAAGGCTATACCAGCTGTGCAATCAATATGCAGCAAGGAGCCAGACACTGGAGCTAAAGTACAACATATGAGCAATATAAACAAGTCAGAGGCAAGTCATTGAAGCATGAAAGCAACATATTGTCCATCAGAGAGGGTGGTGGAATACCAGATCAAAGGGGAACATCAGTCTCAATAGGTATTGGAAATACCTTGACAGCTGGAGATCTGAGCAACCCCTGAAGCATCCAGGCCCCTAAGATGGCAACAGTTATGAGGCATGCAATGAGGCATGTGATGCATGTGACCACAAGAAGTCAAAAAAGGAAAGACCCCTGATGTGGGTGTAACAGATTGCCCTGCAGAATTTAAACTCACTCAGAAGGTGCCTCACTTCCCATCAAACCCACTCCTCCCAATGAACTTGCAACTAGCCACCTGCATACCCTACTGCACCTCTTGACATGCAAGCTTACTCAATCCACAATGCATGACTGGTGTGAGTCAAAGTGTGGATCAGTGGTGAAAACCAACCAAAACCAACACAAAAGACAGTATAAAGTGAGTGGTGGTGTGCCTCTGTGGTATCTGGGTGGCAGAAGATCTAAAATGGGCAGTTTTTGCAAGGTACTACACTCAGGGATGAGTGTAGAGGGATGGGGGTGCTCCTGATGAAGAGGGGAGCAGGAATGTGAGAGATTGCGATAGGATAGACTGCTATCAGCCTACAGAAGGATGGATGGAGACTTAATTCAATGTCCTAAGCTATTCTGAGCTTAGGGAGGACTTGGAGCAAAGTATATTGATAATAAGTGGCAGATAAGCAAAGTAGATGATAGTTAGACCCTTAATAAAGTCTCAACTATCAAAGCTGATGAATGAATTACTGAGGGATGATGAAATGTGAGCAAGAAGGGCTCTCTCTGATGTCTCCTTTTTTTTTTGCTATCTAAGTACAGTGGTTTATATACAATACAGGGGCATAGCCTATGGAAAACAGGGTGCAAACACTTGGTAAGTGATTGGTAACTGATAAGTAAGGAATGTAAGTGGTGGGTAATCATCTTAGAAAGCATTGGTAAGGATCAATAAGCAAAAAAGCGAAAAATCAGTAAGCAATGCCAAAAGATTGGTAAGTATTGGCAATAAGTGAGTCAAGGACAGTCAGAATATCAAAGTATGAGTCAGGGATTGTCAGAAACTGAGTAAGCACACTGTTATTGCAATTAGGGGGAGGCTGTGCATGTCACATCTCAAAGGAATCACTGCCAGGCCAAAGTGGGATGACAGAGAGGCAGTGCTCATCTGATGCTGATATATTACATCCATAAAGGGACAGCAGGTGTCAGGTGACCAAGGACTTGAGCATTGGGGGTCTGTGGGGTGACAGGAGCATAGGGGATCGATTGCATTTTCCCCCCTCTGTCCTCTCCACAAAGTTAATAAACACTTCATGGATGAGACTCTGTTGGAGGAGGGGATGAGGAGGGGGCATCTTCTGCTGTATCTTGCAATAAGAAGGCAAGATGTGTGTCATACTTGTCATGGATGTGATCAGGAAGACTGGAGGACAGTAGAGTATACTGTAGCTGTTGCAATTTTGGGAGAATGATGGATGAAATTGGTATAAAGACATTGCAGGGAGCAGGGAGGAAGGATCCATATGCTTCATTAACTGGGGAGACCAAAACAACCACATAAGACCTTTCCAGCCAAATGACAGACCTGAGGCAACCAAAGAATGTCCTTCTGGATGTCATACTGATGAGGAGAACATGTTGTCCAAGCTGGATGGGCTGAGAGGGAGTGGACAAGGATGGGATGTACCAGGATGCTTCAGGGTAGAAGCTGGTAGGAATTCCTGGTAGATATACATAGCCATTGTCCCTAGCAAAGGGGACAAGCAAAATGATTGATGTGGAGGTAGCCATATCAGAGGAATTAGTGAAATGAGTGTCTGTTGAAGGGAGTGCTGTAGAAACATGTGGAGTGCAAGGATCCTCTCCAATTTTGGAAGGTAGGATCATGTGGCTGAGCACTATAAGCAAGTGTGGGAATGGGGTCAGTATCTTCAGAAATGGGGGAGATATGTTGAAAACCAGAATGCCATACACAGGTGCTAAGAACTTTTTATGGGCACTTAACTCACTTCCTTCTTTGTTTCTTTGGCATTGACAACTTGTTCTTGTGTGAAGGATGACTGCTAACACCTCTGGCCATCTTCCTATGCATTAGGGCTCTGGTCTCTCATCTCCATTCATCAGCTATATCCATGTCCATGTCACCAAACACCTTTGGTGTGTGACACTGGTATTCAGCATGGAGGGCCAGGCTGTCATGTCACTGACTGGAGCACTCAAGCACACTGGACGGATGACATGAGTGGTACCTCAGCCAGAGGAGCCACTGGAGATGATCTACAAGTGGGTAGATGAGTGGGACATGACCTGGGTAAGCACACAGTTGGTTGTGCAGCATTTGGGAGCTGAAAAAACACCACAGGCCACAATCTACTTGTGGTAGAAGTATGTCAATGACCACAAGATCATCATGCCTGATCTTGATGGCCACTTGTTCAGGGGATTGACTGAGCAGTTGGCATTCAAGGACAATGTCCTGGTGGCCAGGGTCATCACTATTGTGGACCTTCGATGACCCAAGGGTCAAAGGCAATTTGACATTGAAGACCTCTATGAGGACTATCAGGAGAGGGTTAAAGAGAGGGTGTGACTCACAGCAGAGAAGCTGGCCAAGGAGCTGATGGCATGTACATGAGGTCAGGCAATGAGAGAAGACAGTCAAGACCATGAGCCAGTTGATGCTGAAGCAGGAGGTTCATCAAGGGCCATGCATCTGACCAGGCAGGGCCCAGGAAGCACAAGCAAGGGGAAAGAGAAGGAGGAGGTATGTGCTCTTTCCAGAAAACTCCGAGTGCAGTTTACTGCCCTCCATACTCCCATGCCCTCAACATCGCTGGACCTGACACCTTCCCCTCATGTTCCCTTGCCAAGCCCCCCTCTCTTCTTCCCCTCCTCAACACTTGCTCCCCATCTCTCAGTCAAGCCTACCCCCTCTCCTGTCAATAAACCTCAAGATGAACTTGGAGGTGGTTTTTCCATGACAGTGACCAGCCTATTGGATGACATTGAGATGCTGGCACAGGATGAAATCCCTGCAGTTGCAGAAACTCCACAGGTCACAATCCCACAAGACTGAACAAGGACTGACCTTGCAGAATGTGTGCAGATTTTAGAGGCCAGGGCAGATGATGAGGAGTTTGAGTTGGGGCAGGTTCACTGGCTTCTAGGGCTGTTGGGGAGGCATGTAGAGCAGCAGATCAAGGTGGCTCAGATGAGGTGGGAAGAACTGTGGAAGCTGAAGGATGAGCTCAGGGACCTGTAAGGCAAATGTATATGGTACTCCCTGTATCATACCTGAACCAGCAGAAATTTTTGTGTCATGAAAATAGATCTTCTTTTTTTTTTTTTTTTGACTCTGTTTTTGTTTTTGGTGTATGGTAAAAGAGAGAACATCTTTGAGAAGAATGGTAAGGTGCAGCAGAATTTTTTTTTTTTTTTGACAGCAGGGATTTATATGAGGAGGAATGGGTATTGATAAAAGAAAGAATAGAAAGGAAAGAAAAAAGGGAGATAAAGACATGCTACTCATCTGACTTGTCCAAAGGGATGTCAGCGAGTGTAGGATCTGGTAGCAATTGTCTTCGATGCAATCTAGGTCCTGTGCAGAATTTCCAAGCAGCTGAGTGACTTCAATATGAGTGTTATCCCATGGGAAGTAGGGGTACAGGCAGAAGGCAGTGAAGTGGAATTTTGACACTGCATGATCTAATTCTGCAAGTATGTATGACCCACCTTTAGTGTGTCATACAATGATCATTGGCCCTAGGTAACACAGTTTGGTTTTATGGTCAAGTTCTAGTTCAATGTGGGAGTTCTGTACAAGGATGAGTGATCCTGTTTCAAAGTCAAAATCTTTGATGGTATGTGTAAAGTGAGTGATGAAATCCTTGGCTGATGCAAAGCAGGATTTCAGGACTAGATCATGCATGCAAGTGAGGTCTTCTGGGTGTTTCTGGAGTTGGTGAGCATGGTGAGTGATGAGTTCTGTTGCTGAGTAAAATTTCACCTCAAAAGGGGCTAAGAATGTTGCCTTGATGAGGTCAGAGGGGAGTCTGGGTTTGACACTGTGAGCCATATAGAATGGAGAAAATCCAGTTGCCTTGTGGACCATGACCCTCTCTGCCCAAAATACCACAGGGGCAACTTCTGCCCACTTTGACACCTCCCCTCCACAACTTTTCACCAGCACCTCTCTCATGTTGAAATGTTGTCTTTCAACTATTCCATTGGCTTGTGAATTATAGGGGGAGATGAATATGTGGCAAATTCCAAAGGTCTTGGAAAGCCAATTGAGGGCAAGAACATATGGTCCACCATTATCTGTGACAATCTCCACAACAGCACCCCAGCAGCACAAGATCTGTTCAAAGATAAATTTTCTGATGGACTTGCCTGTCTCTGCATGAAGCATAGCCCATTCTGGATAACTAGTGAGTGAGCAGTGAGCTTGGGTGACATAGTGAAAGCCATTTGACTTTGGCATTAAGAATGTGTCCATGTACACCTTATAGAACAGGGGTTTGGGGACAGTGATGACTGGCAGGATATGTATGCAGTCCAGATGGTGGATCTGGCACTCATGGCATGATTTGATGTACCAGCAGATGTCCTGCTCTAGCATAGGCCACCAAAAGCAAGTCAGAAAATGCATGCAGGTTGAGAAGATACTCTTGTGCCCTAGCTCATCACGAGCCTGGCAGAGAATACTGAGATGTCTGTGAGGAGCAACCACTAGCTGGTGTCATCCTTGAGGCTCTTTCCTCCATAGCTCTCCACCCTTAACAAAATACTGAGTCATGAGGCACACTAGGCTCTCTAATCTTCAGTGGTAAAAATGCTTAGACTCTGCAGCAGGGTGAGGGGTGAGTCTGACACAACACTCAGAATTTCTGAAGGATAAGGCAAGGACTTGAAATGAGCTTCCTTATGATTCAAGAGTTTGACAGCAAAAGCCCCACACTCATCTATCCAATCCTCATAATCCTCTTCACCTTCCTCATCCTCCTCCACCCTCAGTCTCCTTGAAAGTCCATCCAGTGTGGTGTTCTTGTGTGCTGGAACATGTATGAGCTTGAAGTCAAACAGAAGAATTCCAGCAATCCAGTGGTTTATGGTAGCATTGGGCTGTAAATTGGGATTGTTAATCATCCCTTTGATGTACCATGCATCCACTTCAACAACTAAATTCTGCACACTGAAGATATGGAGTCTGACATCATGTAAGGCACAGAAAAGTCCAAATAGCTCAAGCTTTGCTTGGCTGTAGTGGAATTCATGATCATTGAGGGTTATTGAGCTGAACCTAGCTGGGTAGTGTTTACCATCCTCCCCTTCCTGCATGAGAAGGTACCTGACAGCGATGTTAGAAGTGTCCACTGCTAGTATGACCTTCCTTTTGGAATTATAGTTGATAGTTCACAGTGCAGGAGACAAGATGATAGCTCAGTGGAGATACACCATGGCTTCCCTATGTTTGTTGTGGAATTTAAAGGGGACATCCTTCTTGGTTAACTCAACAAGGGGACATGCATGTTTAGCAAAGTCTTTGATAAAGATCCTGCAATATGAGCAAAGACCTAAAAATCCATGCACTTCAGTAACGTGTGTGCAGTAAGGCCAGTCTTTAATCTTTTGAACTTTAGCCTCATCTGGAATTCTGCCTTCAAATGACACTTTGTGCCTGACAACTATGATAGATGGCACAGCAATGGCACACTTCTTTGCTGAAACAGTGGCTCCTGCATGGCACAGACAGTGTAAGACACAGTTGATGTTCTGTAGGTGTTCCCAGATGAAGCATCTGATCCCAGAATTGTGTGGGATCATCTCATAGGTACCATCAGAATTTTGGTAGCATGATTTAGGGCCTTTAATTGGACAGCCATCAATGAATGGGATGGTAACTCCCAGAATTTTGACCTTCAATATCCAACAGGCATCTCTGTGGAAAATCTGGATGGCATTTGTGTAGCCCATAGGTAGTTTAGTGAGTCAAAGGGTGCCAATAGGGGTTTTGAAGGTAGTGAGGTTGCAGTAATTGTCATGGATGGTGCGATGATCATACCTGACCATAAGGTCTAGAATCCTGTAGACTGAGTGACAGGCAAAGGCTTCTGCAATCAAATTGACAGAGGGGGGAATGGCTGAGTCCTGAATAGATACTGTGTTTAGGGGTTGTAAGTCATGGATGAGATGCAGAGATTTTCCATCCTTCTTTACAACACAAAACCATTTCAAGTGATAGGATGAAGTAGACAGCTCATAGACTCATCCGGAAATCTTTTCTTTAATTATGTTAATGACTTCACAGAAAATAGCTGGAGGAATGGGTATATTCCACTCAACCCAAGGCTTGTGGGTTAGCATAGGTATCTTTAGTGGTGGAAACATATCTTCTTGAAAGGTTCCTCTCTCTGAAGTGTCCCAAGTGAAGGCATTTTCATGCATTCTGACCAGCCATCATACCAGGTCTAATTCTGCAGGCCAGAGGAACTTTAACACATCCAGATCAAGCTCATCAGCTCTTTCCCAGGTAAACCTGGAACCTGGCATGAATGGAGGAGGATGAGTAGGTAGTACAGGTAAATCTGCAAGGGGATCTTCAACCTCCTGATGCTCTACCTGGAATTCTGTGGGAATAGATGTCAGTACCAGCCTCACCTTCCTTGCTACAGGCTTGTATTTTAATATGTGATGAACAGGGTCAAACTGATAAGTAGAGTGTAAGGGTGAAATTGTCAGTGGAGAAATGGAGCTGGAATTGAAGGGATCAATGAAAGGCATACTTTTGTTTTGTATATTGTAGATAAATGCCACAGTGGAATTTTTGACAGTGTCTGCAGGCAAAAGGGTAGTAGACTTCAAAGGGTATAAAGATGGATCAGAAATATAGAGAGAACACATGGAGAAAGCATTGTCACAGTCTCCTTGCAATCCAAATGAGTCCTTGACCAATACTAAAAACCCTGCTCAGGTGGGTTCATGTGGCAACACATCTGTTTACATGCAAAGTAGTCTTCTTTGTCCCCAGTGTTTACAAATTGCAGAAGAGGTTGTAGCCTGTTGTGGGGGCAAGTTGGAATTAGAACTTGTTTCCTGGAGTTGGGGTCACAGATTTCTAGAGACTGTTCTCCATCAGGGAAATCACATAGGACACTAATGAGCAGGCAGAAGAAGGGTTGTCTGAGCAGAAGGTCAAAAGGCATGTGATTAATGACCTGAATCTGGAGATGTGCCTCGACATTTGCTATGCACAAGGAGGCATTCTCTATGACCCCTAGAGTACTTTCTTTAGACTGGTTAGTGGCTTCCAGGGTCATGCTCATATCAGAATGGAGAGGGGCTCCTAAGGCTTCCCATAATTCCCATCATAAGGCTACTACTTGACAGCTGCTGTCCAGGATACACTTGATGTGGAGTTTGTCCATTAGGACACCATTGACAGCACACAAGGGAGCTGTGGCGAGCCCTACACACTTCCCTTTGGTGTCTCTGACCCAGTAATGCTCATAGGATGCCCAGGCAGCAGAAGGGGTAGTGTCTGACACCATTTCTAAGCTCCCAATCATTATCTTCTTCATTGTGGCCAGTTCTCTGACCTGCTTGTGAATCTCCAGACTGACAGCTAGGAGGTCTTTAGTCAAGATCTCCATCTTCGCATCCAGGACCTGGTTTACAATCCTTTTGGTAGCTGCTGCTTTGTCAAAGCTACTTTGGTAGTGGAATTGGGGTGTGGAGTTTGTTAAGGGTTTGGTTTTCCAAGGATCTGTGGTGTTAGGAGCAACTGGAGTTTTACCAATGGCTGGTGCAAGATTTCTGGGCAGTTTAGAGGCAGCTGGCACATTAGAAGATGCAGGAATGGTCACAGGAGCTTGCTGGCAATGAGCCAGAATTTCTATGCTGTCAAAATGAGCAGTTTTCTTCTTTTTGATGGCATTCTTCAACTCTTCTACCTGAACATAAGCCCTTGCCAAGGTGTGCTGGTCCTCTTCATTGGCATTCTCCCCTAGTTCTTTGTCAATTAGATAGGAGGAGGGGTGTAAGTCAAATTGAAATTCTGAGGCCTCTTCATTACTGAAGAACATTGTGCTGATGAGATGTGGTGGAGTGTCATGTCCACAAGTCAAGCTTGATGACTGGCTGGGATGTTGTACTGAAATGAGGTTTGCTGAGGTGATAATAGAGTCACACATGGAAAGGAAGTTGTTGATCTTATCTTTGAAACTCTGACCAGCTGCTGTCCTAGGAATGTCAGAGCCATCAGGCATAAAAACTCTTCCTCCAATCAGAGAGCATTTCCCAGCCTGGACATATTCATGGCACAGCATGCACTCTGCCATGTGGTGACTGTCAGTGCCTCCACAGAAGAAACACTGTGGATTGAAAGAGCAGTGGAATTGTCCTTCTTGACTTTGCTAAGTGAGAGACACAGAGGCAGGTTGTTGGGCAACTTGGATGTATTCCTGTTTCAAGATAGTTGGGACAGTCAATGAGGAGGGAGGTGCAGGGTTCTGTGGGAACAATGCTGATGAGTTGGGCTGAGGGAGATTTCTTTTTGCTCCACTGAGGAGGTAGTTAGCATGTTTGTAGACTATGCTGAACTCCCATGGTTCATCAATGTCATGATCTAGGTCAGAAAGTTGCAAGCAGGTGAGCAAAGAATTCCAGAACCTCAGGGGAAACCCCTCAAGGAATTTCTCATTGATATAGTCCTCTGAGAGTTTCTTCTTCTTCTGAACAAGGCTGAGGATGCACCTAAATTTGTGGACATATTTCCTGAGATCTTCCAGCAACTCCATAGGCTTCTGAACCTGATGGTAGAGTAGGGTTTTGAGGTTGGCTTTGGTATAGCAATGATCCTTCACTGAAGCACTGGGGTAGTAGTCCAGGAGTTCCTTGGAAAACACATCCCAGTTGTCATTACTGTCAGTAGCAGCATCTAAGGTGGACCAAAATTCTGCCTCATGGTGGTCCACATAGTGAATGACCCAGTGGATCTTATCTTTTCTGTCAACAAGACCAGCTTCCATGCAGAGCTGTTTGACATCCTTGAGATAATGGGTGATATCATCAGTGCAACCAGAAAACTTTGGGGCTTTGTTGGAACCCCAGAGTGGCATATCTCTAGCTCCAGACATTATGTGAACTGGTGTGGGGTTTTGATTCGGAATTTGGAAGGTATGAGGTGCAGGATTTGGAAGAAACAAGGCTGGGGTATTTGGTATAGGAGCTGGAGTAGGAGGGATATTGGGGACTACAATGAGTGACTGTGACAGGATGAGAAGCTGTTCAGCAGCTAGCTCAGAATTGCTAGATGACAAGGATGATGAGGAAGTTAGGTCTGATAGTGGCAAAAGTTCTTGACACTCAGCAGGAGGGGCAAAAGATTCATCGAGGTCAAAACCTCCAGGGAATGCTGGGTAAAATGTAGGAGACTCAGAACTCTGGAAGATCTCATCTAGGCTGAGGTCTGAATCTGACAAGTGAGGCTCTGAAATGTTCTGGGGATCAGATACCAGAATTGAGATTTCTGATGAGGAAATAGATAGTCTGCAGAAGGGGTCCAAGAGCTCTTCAAGTTCAGTTCTTTGACAAGTGGGTCATAAGGATCTCCTTTCCAGATCTTCAGACCCCTCACAGTGGGCTCCAAAATGTTGTGGGACATGACCTCTGGGAGGCATGCAACTAGAGGAAGACTGAAGGGGATTTCCCTATGATTGTCCCAAGGGGTGCTGAGTAGAAAGGAGGAGTAGAGAATGTTATTAGAGGCTTTGAACAGATGAGTGAGAGTCACAGAATTAAATTCCAAAGGTTTGTCAATGCATGAAGAGTGAACAGGCTGGGTATATGAAATTCCAAACAATGACCTTGATGTGCAGAGGATGATTTTGAGGTGAGAGGAACATGAAGTGGGACTCATTGCAGTAAGAGATGCAGAAGACATGAAAGACACTGAAGACACTGTAGGCACTGTAGACTCTTTAGACTCTAGGGAACTCTTTTAGACTGGTGAACAACACACAGATAGTGACTCCAAAAGTGGGTGGTGTGTTTCCAATGCTAAGGTGGAATTTTATATGGTACATGGAATGTAGGTACAAGTTGGAGTAAAGTGGGGAAGGTAAAGTAAAATTCCAGAAAATAAAGATGGGTGTGACAGATGTCAGTGCAGTACAAAAGCATGTGAAATAAAACCAGTGTCACACACCAAAGGTGTTTGGTGAGGTGGACATGGATACAGCTGATAAATGGAGATGAAGACTGTAGCCCTCATGCAAAGAAGGACAGCCAGAAATGTCAGCAGTCATCCCTTGCACAAGAATGAGTCATCAGTGCCAAAGAAAAAGAAAGGGAGCAAGTTAAGTGCTGGTTAAAATTCTTAAGCTCCCATGTACAGCATTCCAGTTTTCAACATATCTCTGCTGTTTCTGCAGATACTGAGACCATTCCCACACTTGCTTGTAGTGCTCAGCCATGCAATCCTACCTTCCAAAATTGGAAAGGATTTGCACACTCCACACATTTCTACAGCACTCCCTCCAAAAGATGTTCATTTCATCAATTCTTCTGATATGGCTGCCTCCACATCAATCATTTTGCTTGTCCCCTTTGCTAGGGACT
Source organism: Pisolithus orientalis (assembly GCF_024613125.1). Taxonomy (NCBI): domain Eukaryota; kingdom Fungi; phylum Basidiomycota; class Agaricomycetes; order Boletales; family Pisolithaceae; genus Pisolithus; species Pisolithus orientalis. The sequence continues at coordinate 74,003 of NW_026260881.1, read as the reverse complement.
GTGGCTACATATATCTACCAGGAGTTCCTACCAGCTTCGATCTTGAAGCATCCTGGTACATCCCACCCTCGTCAGTGCCCTCTCAGCCCATCCAGCTTGGACAGCATGTTCTTTTTGTCAGTATGACCTCTAGGAGGATGTTCTTTGGTTGCCTCAGGTCTGTCATTTGCTTGGAAAGGTCTTATGTGGTTGTTTCAGTGTCTCCAGTCCAAGAAGCATATGGATCCTTCCTCCCTGCTCCCTGCAATGTCTTCATACCAGTCTCATCCATCATTCTTCCAAGATTGCAACAGCTACAGTATAATCTACTGTTCTCCACCCTCCCTGATTGCATCCAGGATGAGTATGATGCACATCTTGCCTCCTTATTGCAAGATACAGCAGCAGACACTCTGCCTTCATCCTCTCTTCCAACAGAGCCTCATTCATGAAGTTTTTATTTGCTTCACTGAGAGGATGGTTTTGGGGGGAAAGTTGCAATCCCCTATGCTCCTGTCACCCCACAGACCCCCAAAGCTTGACCCCTGTTGACATCTGACTCACCCTGTCCACTTTTGGATGTACTATATTGGCATCAGATCAGTGCTGCCTCTCTGTCATCCCACCTTGGCCTAGAAGTGATCTCTTTGAGATGTGACATGAACAGCCTCCCCCTAATGCAATTCCAGTGTGCTTTCCCAGTTCCTGACATTACTTGACTCATACTTTGATGTTTTGACTGTCTTTGACTCACCTATTGCCAATACTTACCAATCTTTTGACTTTGCTTGCTGATCCTTTGCCTTTTGGCTTGCTAATCCTTACCAATGCTTACCAATGCTTCCCAAGATGATTACCAATCACTTACCAAGTGTTTGCACCTTGTTTTCCATGGGCAACACCCCTGTACTGTATATAAATCACTGTACTTAGATAGCAAAAAAAAAAGAGAAGACATCAGAGAGCCCCTCTTGCTTGCATTTTATCATCACTCAGTAATTCATTCAGCAGCTTCAATAGTTGAGACTTTATTAAGGGTCTAACTATTGTCTACTTTGCTTATCCTTGTCTATCATCAATATACTTTGCTCCAAGCCCTCCCTGAGCTCAGTGCAGCTTAGGACATCACATTAAGTTGCCATCCATCCTTCTGTAGGCTGACAGCAGTCTACCCTATCACTTTCTATCACATTCTTGCTCCCTCTTCATCAGGAGCACTCCCATCCCTCAGCACTTGTCTTTGAGTGTTGTAGCTCACAAAAACCCACCCAAATCAAAGGTTCTACCATCTAGGTACTGCATAGGCTCACCACCACTCACTCTTTTTGTCTTTTGTGTTGGTTTTGGTTGGTTTTCATCACTGAACCACACTTTGACTCACACCAGTTGCAAATGCTGCAAATGAAAAGTAGCAGGGGAAAAGATGGGTATCTTCCAACAAGACATGGGTATGTGAAAGAAATGGTAGACAAGGGTTGAGGGGAGAGCAGACACACTGAGGGGGAGGGTCTATGAGTGTGGAGAAAGGCTGTGCAGAATTTTGGGGTGACAGGGGTAATTGGAGTTTTTATTGGTATCTGGTGAGATTGACTGGGGATGTGGCAGGACAATGAGTGGTGGCAAGGGGGTACAGAAATCCAGAGTGATGTTCTGATGGGTCTGGACAGCATGGTGACAACCAGGGGAAATTCTGAAACCAACTCGGGATAGGGGAAGACATGTGGGGATGGGTGTAGGGAATTCCAAAGGCAATGAACTGGGTAATGCTGATAGGGGCTTGCCAGAAGGCAGTGGAATTGTTTGATGGTGCCCAGCTTCTGCTTCAGGGAGTATACAGCTCCCTACAGCAGGCCTGTCATTTCTGTGGCAGATTCTGTCACAACCCATGGATGGGCCCATCCAGGAAATGTTGAACCCATCAAAATTGATGGACAGGCCTGTCAAAAGGATGTTGCATCTGTCACAACTTACAGGTGGGCCCACCATGTATATGGCAGAGGAGATCACAACCAATGGACAAGCCTGTTGAAGAAATGTTGAACCAGTCAAAACTGATGGGCAGGCCCATCCAATGTATAGCATGTGTTGTCACAACCAATGGTCAGGCCCATCAAAAGGATGTTGCATCTGTCACAACCTATGGGTGGGCCCATCATGTTTGGGGCAGATGCTGTGACAACACATGGATGGGCCCATCCAAGAAATGTTGAAACCATCAAAACTAATAGGCAGGCCCATCCAATATATGGCAGGTGCTGTTATAAGCCATGGACAGGCCCATCAAAGGAATATCCAATCCATCACCATGTGTGGGCAGGCCCATCATGTATGCAGTGAATACTGTCACAACCCATGGATGGGCCTGCCTGGGAAATGTTGAACCAGTCAAAACTGATGGGCAGGCCTGTCCAATATATAGTGAGTGTTGTCACAACCAATGGTCAGGCCCATCTAGGGAATGTTGCACCCAATGAAGCTGATATGTATACCCATAGTGTATATTGTGGATAGTGTCAAAACACATGGAGGCTCAGCAGGAACATCCCAAAAGATGGTATGCAATACTGTTGGACCACATATATTGCTGAGCATGTCTGCCATATGTTAGATAATGGCCACTTGATTGATGGGCCCATCATTCATCTCAGACATCATGTCAAAGGACCCCACAGATGGGAGTGGGGATGGCAAGTAAAGACAATGTATCCAGCCCATCCCCATATCATTGTGACATTTTTGCAGTACTGATTGTGAACCTCTGAGTGACAATTTGGTCAAATGCCTCACCTGCAAAAAAGAAGGCATGGTGGCTGGCAGGCAGATCCCATGTGGGGTCCCTCATATAGATGGCAGGCCCACCAATGTGCCAAATATATGAAACCCAACAACTCATGCTACCTCATGTTGTGAACACTGACAGCTGGTATCAGCACTGGTTGTGTCAACAAGGGGGTCCACATCAGCTCAGCTTGCATCATAGTGTGAACAAGGGGCCTTTATCACATCATATATCAACTTGGGGCATATACAAGGGTTGTAGAGATGGCATTGTTGTGCAGATACATGCATGATACTGGACAGCAGAGACAATTCAAATGTGCAATATCAACTGACCTTTGATAGTTTTGATTTCCTTTCTGATGCTTGAGAATACATTGGTTCCCAGACAGTGCCATAATGAGAATGCCAATTTGGCATATTGACCATCCATACCAATGATCTCAGAATTTCACTCCAACTACCTGCCCCTTGTCTGGCATACAATGACCTCATTGCAAAGTCCCAATAGCCTGCCAGGTAATTTGAAAATGGATCTGATGGAGTCTGTCTCTGCATACATGACATCCAGGTTGTGTGAAGAGGTCATGGGCAGCCCATGCGCCCTCCTGCACATATTGATTCTGTTGCAGATAGCTTGTGGAGTGGACCACATTTTACCCATCATAGTCCAAGCATATTGCGAATACAGTAAGTGATGCAATCAATGAAATTGGAAAGGCTAAGACTGTCACAGTTGTTGTTGAGGAAATGTGGGATGTGAAAGCCAGTGCAGACTGTTTGACTTATGTACATGGAAATCACCCATCCAGCAGCAGTGATTGATAAAGTGGGAAACATCCTCCTGTGGTATCTCCCAAATGCCTTCAGCCAAGCTTATCAAGTTGTACAATTGAATTTGTCATTCCATACTGTGCTAATGTTCAGATCAGGCTGAGATTTGGAATTCATTGGGAATGCTCAGTATCCTGCTTGCATGGAGTTTGAGGTCCAATGGGCCAGGCAGATGGTGGCATGATTCAAACCACTTTCACCAAGCCACAGATCTTAAAGGCACCATCAATCTCTCACTGGCATGGTTTCAGCAAGGACAGATATGCAGGTTGTCTTGCCAGTCTGGAACTCCATCTACAGTTCCATGTCATTGATGGTAAATCAGGCTTCTCCTGCCAATAAAGATATGAATGGCCAAAGGGTATGGTTAGACACATTGCTGACCATCAGCAACTATGCTCCACTCAACTTTGTTGTCCCAGAGCTTGGAATGTGGCTATGATACAATTCAGGCACTGTGATTGCACTGTCAGGAGCAGCTTTGGTTCACCAGGTTGATGGTGTAGACAGCAACCAGGCATGCCTTGCATATTACATGTGAGAGAACATGCATCAGTATGTGCACATCCCACTATGTGGTGGGCCACATATATTGGATATAGCGATGGATCTGCAGGCTGTTCCCACATAAATGCATACAAGAATTAATTGATTGTGTAGAGCGATCTCAGACAAATGTATATGCCCTCTTGTAAATCCAATGGGTGGCCAGTGAAAATACACACTAATTTACATTGGTACATATGATGCATGTGTGGGGTGTGTGATACCATTGGAGCAGTCAGACTGGACTCCTCTGATGTGAACTGAGCTTGTCATGTTTATGTATGTAACTCTACATGCACATGTCCATGTCTGTCTGACTAAGCACACTGTGGCTGTATCCTCGTCCCCTGTCCCTGGGCCTCCCTATGCCATGTGTCCCCTTCAAAAAATGATGACATCCTCATCATCTACACATGTTGCTGCCCCTGTCAACCCTCTCCCTCCAGGATGCCTCACCTATTCCCCCTCCACTAGGGTGTTCCCTTCCTCTGGGGGATCCTCACCATCCTCACCTATCCCATTCTGTTCATCATTGCCACTGTTTCCCTCCTCTTCTAGAGCCTCCTCTCTCTCACCTCTCACTTCCCCTCTGCTCCTGTCTCCCTTCCTGTTCTTTTGTAGTTGCTGTATGTAGTGTTGTTGGTTGCTATGCAACCATGTGCCCTCTCTTGGCTTGAATGTGCATAAGTGTCATGCACTAAATTCACCCTTGAGTGGTGTGATGTCAAGTTGTGGCCCCATGTTGGCACACTGTCTGACCAGATAGGAAGAGGACTGCTACACTCCTGGTCATTGTCAACAGGCATGCACTCAGTATTAGTGTCCCATGGCCTTTCTTGCCCATTATCAGTGTCCCATCCACCCCATTCACCAGGACCCCATGCATTGACCTCAGCCACAGCATCAGTATTGTCCCAGCTACCCCATCCAGTTTCCATCAATCCTTGCTCTAGCTGTGGGGTAATGTCCATGTCAAGATTGTCCTCGACTGCTTCCTTCAGGGAAATTTCCATTTTTGGTAGCAATGTGATGTCTTGCCATTCTCCTGTTGCTGTGGAGAAGTCACTTATGATACCACATGCATTCTGCAAATGAAAATTGCCCTACATTGCATCTTGATACAGTGTTTGGGTGTGTACAGGGGAGATGAAGAAGTAATACAGTATGGGGCAAGCATGTACTCAATGATCATGCAGTGCACTGGGACTGAGACACAAGTACAACAAAGGAAATGATGAGCTGAGCTGTGATGTGATGGGTAAAAGAAAGATATCAATGTGATCATGAAGGGTGGCCTAAGCAGTGGGATTGGAAGGTGTTGAGTCAGAGCTGCCACCACTCTTCATGAGCTCTGTGAGCTGAATTTTGAGTCGAAGGGTTTTGGCCTCCTTTGTGAAGGCATTTTCTTCAGCATTCTTCTGCTGGATATCAAGCTTCCAGAGCTCCTGCTCCCTTTGATGCTTATCCTCCATATCTTTCCACTGCATCTTGAGCTGCTCCTTCTTCAACTCAAGCTCCCGATCCTTCAGCATATACTGCATTTTCACAAGGTACCATGCAATCTTACCAGAAGATGAGGATGCTAGCATTGACTTGGCCTCTTGACTCAAGTCAGTGACCTGGCTTTGAAGTTGAGACTTGTTGCAAGTGACTGGGAGAGAACTTGCCTCCATTGATGTTGTCTTGGATGACGAGGACCATGGGATCCTTGTGACAGCCTTCCCCTTGCCAGAAGAGCTAGATGATGATGACACAGAGGAAAATAACACTTCCAGTGGAAGTGGGGGGATGAAGGTATGGTGACTGGCAGAATGCAGAGTGATTATCCAAGGAGGGTGTGCAAGACTTGTGAGGGAGGGAGAATTGAGACTGCACTTCTGGAGTCAATGGCTGAAGATATGACTGCTGATCCATTAGCAACAATCCATTAGTGATGTCTCAATAGAAATGTACCTGATCACTGTGAATTGACACTGAGTCCATGTTAACATCCTGCTCTTCCTCTCCAAAGCCAGGGTCTGTGCCTTCCAGATCAAAGATACCATTGCCAAATTCATCCCCCTCATTTGTGACTAGATCACCAACATGAGACATCCTCTTGTTGACTTCACCATCCTCCAGATCTTGATTGCTGCACATTTCCTCAGTTCCAGTATTTGAAGGGGTACCTTCATCTCCTGGAGCAGCAGGTGACCCCACTCCCAAGTCTGAAGTCTTCAGCATACCAGATGATTTATTTTGGACAATGGCTAAAAAATCTTCAGCACAATTTTTGTCTGGCTCAGAATTAATTGGGTCAGAGTTGAAGGAGGGGTTGCCCTGCCAGATGGAATGCAGATTGTTGTACCAGGGTAAGGTGTTGAGAATAGCTTCTGTAATCATACACATCAGTGACTGTAACTATTGCACAGAGGAATGGGAGAGGAATAGAGCAATGGCAGAACACTTGCCTTTTAATATTTAGATGGGGTGTTTGTAGCAGTAAGCTTGAGGCTCAGTGTGTAGAAGATAGAACAGTGGATTGTTTGATGTGGACTGGGGAGAAACCCCCAAGTGTATATATGGGTACTATATGCACAGACTAGGTAACATATAAGGAAAGTACCTACTAAGTATAGTAAAGAACTGCATGGAAGCTCATAGAATATGATGTCATCTATGATGATAGTATGACATCATTGTGGAGCTAACATGTAATATATCTTGTGATCAGTCATGTGACACAGTCTAGAACCAGAATCAATTCCAACACTCCCCCTTTCTCTAAAATGGGAGAATAACAAGTCCCATTGATGAGTGATTTGATTTGAACTTCTGCCAGGTAAGAGATTTGGTAAGACCATATGCTTTCTGATCATCAGTTTGAATATACTCTATTGCAAAAAGATCATCCTGAACACATTTGTGAACAAAGTGCCACTGGACATCAATATGTTTTGAATGACCATCTGAAACAGGATTCTCAGCTATAAAGTGAGCACCCATATCATTGCAATAAAGAATGGTCTTATCCATGTTGAATGACAATTCTTCAAATAGCATATGAAGCCATTTGATCTGTCTGGCAGCATCACATAAAGCCATATATTTGGTTTCAGTAGAGGATAATGCAACTGTCTTCTGTTTGTGAGACCTCCAGGAAACAAGAGAAGTTCCAAGGAACATTGCATAGCCAGTGGTTGAATGATGAGTATCTTTGTTGGCAGCCCAATCTGAATTAGCAAAATCATAAATTCATGACTCAAGTCCAGAATAATATAGTGCTAATTTTAGAGTAGAAGCAACATAGTAAACTATGTGCAGTGCTTTGTTTTTATGATCCTCAGTGGGATTAGCCATGTATTGGCTCATTTGTATCACCACAAAAGCGATGTCTGGACAAGTTCCCAGAGCCATATAAAGTAATGACCCAATGCTGGGTTGATATTGGGAACAAATTTGTGAGGTAGCCTGATAGTCTGTTGGTGCCTTTTCTGGTTGATATCCTGATGGTAATGGAGTGTGAACATTGCATGCAGTCTCCATATTAAAGTGTTTAATAACCTTTTTGACATAAGGAGTTTGATTGAGATAGACTTCTTTCTTCAATCAATTTTGGTGAATTTGAATTCCTAAATATTCTTTTACTTCTCCTAAGTCATGGGATTCCCATTTCTTCATAAACTTGTCTTTCTTGGCTTTGAGTAGACATTTTTCTGATCTGAGGAAAAGTCCATCATCTACACAGACAAGGAAAATGATTTTGCCAGCTTTGGATTTATAAATATAGATCCCAGCATCCACTTTTGAGTGAACATAACCCATGCATAATAGTGATGTGTGTAGGGCTTTGTTCCAGGCCAACACAGCTTGCTTTAAGCCATATAAGGCTCTAAGCAACTGATAGACCTTGTGTTCTTGACCCTTCACTTTGAAACCTTCTGGTTGTTCCATGTATATTTCTTCATCAAGATTGCCATATAGGATAGCAGTTTTAACATCCAGGGCTTCCATTTCCCAATTCTTCTGAGCAGCAAAGGCTAAAAGGATTCACACAGTCTCAAAGTGAGCCACTGGAGAGAAGGTGTCTTCAAAGTTGGTACTGAATTCTTGTGTACAGCCTTTTGCCACAAGACATGCTTTATAATGACCATCACTTTTGATAGCAAAAACCCATCAACATTTTACAGGTTTCCAATCAGGTTTTGGATCCACCAAAGTCCATACTTGTCTTTCTTCAATAGACTTGATTTTGTCCTTCATGGCATTGAACCATTTCCTTTGCAGGTCAGGAGATAACTTTAGAACATCTTTAAAGTGTTCTGGTGACTCTTTGACATGAGCAGCCAAGAGAATTTTGAAGGTATTTAGTTGTGAATGAATTTGCTCCATAGGAGAATCAGGGAGAGGAGTAAGTGGAGATGGTGGTGTCTGAGATGGGTGTTGAGTCCATTCTCGAGGTACCTGAGGAGGTACAGGATGAAGAGGTGACAGAAGTCATCTTTCCTCTTGTTGTCTCCTCATGTTTTCCATTCTCCTTTGATTCATTTCTTGAACCTGTTCATCAACTCTTCGAAAATGTTCTTGTAATTCATCCTGACATCTTTGAATATCCCTTTCAACATCCACTGGATTTCTCTTTTCTCCATATATGTTACCAGGTTTGGTAGAGGGATAATTTGCCTTCTAGGATGTGGTTCTCTGTCTTCTGCTTCTTCAGGATGAGATCTCCAAAGATTAAATCAATCTGTGGGAATACTATAAGGTTGATGGGGATGATGGGGATGACAGGGGTCAACTGGTGGTATAGCAACAGGTGCTCTTTGTGGAGCTGATCTACAATGCTGGTCTGCAGCTTCCTGTTGTGGGTTTGGATTATGTGGTTTGGGACTTTGGGGTCTGGACTGATGAGGTCCATTATTGAGCTGATCAGGCTCAGATAAGTCTGGTAGGCTTAATAACTCTGATTCAGTTGAGGAAGATTGGTTGTTGTTAGAACCAGGGTCAAAGGTTTCAGATTTTTGAGGTTTCGAGCAGAAAGGGAAAGAGTCTTCTATGAATTTTGCAGTATGAAAAATAATGATCTTCTGACTATGAAGGAAGCAATATCCTTTGGTACTTGGTTCATAACCTAGAAAAACCATTTTGACTGCATGTGGTTCCAGTTTATCTTTTCATTATTCTTTTGGAACCCATACATATGCTTTGCAACCAAATGTGTGGAAATATGAAATGTCTGGAATCTTGCCAAGAAACAACTTTGCAGGAGTTTTGTATAGTACCCTCTTGAGAGGGGTCCTGTTGTACACATGCAGTGCACAATCAAAAGCAAAATTCCAATATTGCTTCAGTACACAGGATTGATGCCTAATAGCACCAGATTTTTCCAGAATAGTTCAATTGAACCATTCTGCTTGACTCCATGAGAAGTGAGGAGTAATTTGAAAGTATTTCCCATAAACTCTCCCCCTTGATCCAAATGGAGCAAGACTAGGTGATGACCAGTCAAATTTTGAGTAGAAACCAGCCAGTTAGAAAAGGCTGAGTAAGTGTCAGATTTGTTCTGCAGGTAAAGGCAGAAACTGAAGGAAGAGTAATCATCCAAGAGTGTAAGAATATATTTTGACCAGAAGTATGACTCAACTGGTAATTCAAGAAGGTTGGCATGAATGAGTTCTAAGGGTTTAATAGCCCTTTTCCAGGAAGGTTTAAATGACTCTGAAGCCATTTTGCCTTGTGCACATCCTTTACAGGGAGGCACATCATTTGATAATGACAATTTCAGAAGACCCAACTGGTGTAAATGAGGTAGTATTGTTGATGCCAGGTGTCCCATGCAATTATGCCACAGAGAAGTAGGTGATAATGCTTTAATCAGAGGGCAAAGGACCATAAAAGCATTGGAAGAGTGAATAGGCACTCCAATAAACCAATGTAATGGTGAAGTGGGAGAAGACAATGAGGCTTCAACCACAATCTGGCCATCTGGTGCTTGAATAATCTTGTTATGTAATGTCGCAGTGCTCTTGTACCCATTTGTTAAGAGCTGATTTTGTGGGCATAGTCACTTGGAGAATAGTAGACTATATACCACATTATGCAGGGTTAATGTGCATGCTTGTTCAAGGCACAAAACTATAGTTCCTTCACTGAGGATATTAATCTGTCCATGTCCTGCAGTTCTTGCATAGGACCAAGAAGATACCTCTTTATAGGTCCCAATTCCTCCCACTGTCTGTACAGCCACATTGGAATCTCCCATTCCCAAACTGGAAGATGGGAGTGGCAAACAACTGCTTCATACAGGTAAGGATCTCTCCTCAACAGAGGGAAATAGTATCCTCCTCTGCATTGATAGATTGTCCAAATCCTGCCATTGTTTTGGTTTCTGAATGGGAAATCCCAGGTTGTTGCTCTGAAGTCCTAGTGATTGTAGACAGATTGTACAGTGACATGGGGAATTAGGTTTTGTTTGTTTATGGTGAGAGTCCACTAACTCAACTTGTAAGTTGAATGACTCATCAATAGCATCCATGTACCAGGCAGCTGGTAAGCTGCTGTGAGACAAAGGCAAATTGGGAGTGTACCCAACTTCCTCCATGGATAAATATATGTCATCATGAGGCAAAACTGGTCTGTTGGTGATAGTATGGGTCCCAATCATTTGGGACATGTCTAAGGAGTAAACAATTTCTTGTGGAGATACTTCTGCAGGTGCAGGAAAGTACACTGGCAATGGTTCATGGATTTCAATGGCATTTGATTCAAAATAATCAGCATACATATCCTCAGTGGGATATGATTGAGGGACTTCTTCAATGGAGGCGAAGTTCACAACTTCAGCACCTTCCCCATCAATTTTGACAGCATTGGCACAGGCTTTTCCCTTGCCACAGCCTTTGCCATGTCTGCTGTTTTGGTTCTTTTGTTGAGAACCACCTTGCTGATTCTGAGGGTAAGGAGTAAAGCCTCCACATCCTCTGTTGCCACTGTGACCATGTCCTTGACCTCCTTGACTTGAACTTCCACCACAATTGTTATAGCCAATGATGTGATCTTGAGTATTATGTGAGCCCCTGCAAATACTGCACAAGGGCAGTTTGTTCATTGTGTGACCAGATTTGTGGCTCCAGATCTCCTTCATCTGTGGAATCACAGTATCTGGAGAGAGCTGATCCACAGCTATAGATGATAATATGTTTACTGGGGCTTGGTCCCATGCTTGGAACATTGAATGGACAAGTATAAGCACTTTGATTTTATCGTTAAGGGCAATGCCTTGCCCTAAAATGGCAGACATGATCATAGAAGTTTCAGTGATTTTAGCCATAATGTCATCCTTTGGCTTGATTTGTATATGAATGAGTCACTGGAACTCCATGAAAGTGGTCATGGCAGATGGTTCGCCATATTTAGTTTTGAGGTCTGCCCATTTGAGAGTGGATGTAGCATGTCCATCAACTGAAGTTGTGATCATGGGATCACAGTACAAGGTTATGACACCTTGAGCCCTGTTATCAGAGACAACCCAGGCAGCATCTCTGGCAACTCCAATGCCAGGACATGCTTTGGTGCCTTCAACAATAGCCCAGAAACCAAGAGTTTGAAAATATGCTTTCATAAGAACTGACCAAGAGGCATAATTGAGACCAGAAAGTTTGGGGATTTGCTTTCCAAGGCCTTCAGATATCTAGTAGAGGTTCACGATTAGATGATCATATAAGAATGATTGATAAGGGTCCATGGATGTGGAATTTAATGAATGAGGTTTGGATTGCTTTCAGCAAGCAGAAGCTCTAGCTTTTTGGGAAGGTCTTTTTGTTTGAGTGTGTTTTGGAGTAGGTCCATGAGGATTTTGATGTAGTTTCCATATAGTTGTCCCCCTCTCTGCAAATTGCCAAAGTGGGATGTGAGAGTTATTGCATTCCAATGAATCAAAATGAGGATCTTCAAAGTAGTGATACCTGAAGAATCTCCAATTGACATCATGTAAAGGTTCTGGGACATGAAATCCCAGATACATGGAATTGCAAGAATATGGAAAGGGAAATTTTTCATACAGTTGAAAACCAGGACAATTGGAGTAAGATAATAGTTCAAAAAGATTATAAGACTCCTCCAATACACAGTCCCTAATATCCTTGTGGTACTGGCCTCCAGATGCATACAGTATGTCCATGATACCAGGAAGAGGATAGCCATGTGTGAGTGGCAGCAGCTGTGCAAGCCCTTGCAAGAGTAGTGGAATAAATTCTGTGGTGTCTTGGCTCCACATAAGTATTCCCAGTATCCTGTGCCATGATATGCTCATAGTCCCTATTAAGGTCCTCTGAAGAGGGCCAGTAGTGAATTGAGTCCTACTGGTTCTGCCAACATAGTAAAGGTGTTGATTAGACTCTGTATATCTGCACTCGCAACCCATATTGGCTTCTCACTCAAAATCCCATAGGAACTCCAATAAGTAGTAGTCAAATTCATCTCCACTTCTTCTTTGTTCTCTGAACCACCTAGGTATGGTCCAGATATCAGTAGACCTGTCAGTCCAGATTCCTCAGAAATGGTGCTCCAGATACTTGTTCCAAACTTGTAAAGACAGGACAAGCTCATGGAAAGGGTTTCCAGTGAGGTAGAGTGGATGGACATTATAGTAAACATAGACAAATGTGTCATGAGTGACACCAAATGCCAGGACTGAAAACAAGGCAGGGTCTTCATATGTAACACTAGGCAGGTCACAACCATTATAGTTAGCAATGGCATGTGGAGATGAAAGATGAGTAAGTTTTGGAGTAAAGTCAACTAGATAACCATGATAGGCAACATGAATGCCAGGGTAAGCAAGTGGGGAGTTGAATGTGGGGAAAGTAGGCATAGTAACCCATGCATTTTCAACTGTTGACAAAGGAACCAGGTAGAGCATGGGGTTTGGTTTCTTCAAGAAGGAAACCAATGAAGGGACAGTGTAGTGCCACAATGTGCAATCACAGACATATAGTGCTTCAATGAACTCTATTACTTCTTTAACCACATATTTTCTCCACTTTGTGCCCTCATACATCTCATCCCAATCTGCAGCAATTTTGATTTCAGTGCATTTGGCAATGACAAGAGACATCTTTTTAGACAACAGATTAGTTCCCATAACTTTGACTGACTGTGACAAACAATTAAAGTAATTCAAACTTGGCAAGATCATCAAAGATCATGAGATTGTTCTCAGCATCAAGAATTGGCTCAGCAAGAGCATCATTCATCGCTTGTACCTCCTCTGGAAGAGGAGTCAGGACACATTGAGGAGGTGGATCTACTGCTCCTACAACAGTGTACTCTGGTATGGGATCTAGGTCTGCTTGATCATCTCGATTGGGAATGAAGAAGTGTAAGTAATGAGGCAGTGGAGGGACTACATATCTCAGTGGAGGTTGTTCTCCAAACATGTAGGCTGCAATGAGTAGAGCTCGATGGTGTTGGCGATTGACTACTTCTTGATATAAATGTAGCCAAGTCAGCAAACAAAGCACTGCTAGCCAGAAAGCAGCTGACACATAATACAACCTGTGAAACTCTTCCTGTCCAAAACCTCCATAATAGATGAGTAGAATACTCTGATAGCAACCCACAAGAAGTGACAACATAATGGAGATAACACCCCATTCTAGTATGTCTAGGCCATCACATTCCATGCTGATGTGTCCATTGACAGTGATCAGTCAATGCAAAACATGACAATAGCACACTGATGTTAGACATTGGGGCTCATAACCTATTGTGCAGAGGAATGGGAGAGGAATAGAGCAATGGCAGAACATTTGCCTTTTAATATTCAGATAGGGTGTTTGTAGTGGTAAGCTTGAGGCTTGGTGTGTAGAAGATAGAACAGTGGATTGTTTGATGTGGACTGGGGAGAAACCCCCAAGTTTATATACAGGTACTATATGCATGGACCAGGTAATGTATAAGGAAAGTACCTACTAAGTATAGTAAAGAACTGCATGGAAGCTCATAGAATGTGATGTCATCTATGATGATAGTATGACATCATTGTGGAGCTAACATGTAATACATCTCATGATCAGTCACATGACACAGTCTAGAACCAGAGTCAATTCCAACAGTAACCCCACTGGATTGATTGATAACTTACAATGGAGTTTTGCATAGCTTATGTGACCAGGCATAATGCCTTCCCCTGATTGTTTAAAGTGTGCATGGCACTTGTGATACAATCCCTTCAGCCTAAATGATCATTAAACAATCATAGATAAAATATGAAGAGGAGACTGACATAGTGATGTGGTTGCCTATGCTAACTTGGAACTTTGCAGGGCCCACCATGTACATGTCCTTGTAGTAGAGATCATTCTTGAATATGACTTCGGCAATAATTGCTTGAACTTCTTTCTTGTTATGGCCCACTGGCCCCTCATCAGGTGAAGGTGGTGAGATGGTTGTGATCTCATCACTAAAAAGGATTCTTTGGTTTGCAGGATGGATGAGCAACCAGTTAACAAGTATATCAGTATGAGGAACATCCCAGTTGATGTTCTTTGGCTGAAGACCTTCTGTAGTAGATGCATCACCAGTAGTGGTGACAGCCCACTGGCTGGATGAAGCCAGGTTCTTGCCCTTGGTTCCACCACAAGTAGATCCACCACTCAATCCATGACCCATCAGCCACCATGACCATTTCACCACCCTTTACAAGAACATTCCCCCACCCATTGATGCAATCTTTCCATATCCTCAGAGTCTCCTGCTGGAATGAAAATGAATTTGTCACATTAGTCCAGGATGGCTACCATGATGCAGTTTGTGCAATTTATCACTGAGCCTACACCAACCCCCACCCATTCACAGATATCCTCTCACATGCAGCCATTTCCATAGTGGCCAATGCAATTCAAGAAGATAGCCAGCTGGATTGCCACCAAAAGTTGTGAGTTGTTTGATTGTGACTGGAAGATCAGATGATCACTAATCTGATCAAGGATGCAGTCAAAGATTTCAGGGTTGACATGCAGCTTTTGGCAGAATAAGTGTGGATGAAACTCCACATAGTGTGCCAAAAGGTGGAGCTGTGACACACATGGACACAGAATAGCCACACAGTTTAACACTCAGGTCCTTTCCACCTTGTTGCAGAGTGGGTGGATTGCATCAAGAAACCAGCAATATTTCAACTCTTTCCACTCCAGCAGCATAATGAAGTCATCATTCAATTCTGATTCCAGATCAGAGGGTGGTGGGGTTATTGGAGTGGGGGGGGGGGGGTAATTGTGATCAACTCAACACTACCATCTGAGCCCTCATCATCAATGCCATCAGAACAATCAAGCTGCCACTGTAAGTATTTGTTCCTTGCCTCTGATACATTTAAAGTTATTTCATCGATTGTTTCTAACCACTTGGTAGGCCTTTATCATTTCATTCTTCCATTAAGATTCATGGTAGCATCCACTAGGAGTTGTCAAGGAAGTTTTCTATGAAATCTTGGGATAGTGAAGAAGTGGCAGTTGTGACCCAACCCATTGTTATCAGAGATAAAACATCTGCCAGTGCATGGACCAACTCTCACCAAAGGTGGCAGGTCAGTCAGTAGCAACCCTTTCCAATTGAAGCTGAATTGTTACAGTGGCATCCCTAAAATCTTCTGTCTCATTCTGAAGCAATGCTTTGCTGCAGCCTGCAGAGCACCAGGGATCATCTATGCCTGTTTAAAGATTCCTTTCTCATCAGATTCTGGTAAGTTCTGACAGTGTGGGAGTCACCCAATTTTTACATTTGACTTTGGGATCATTACTGAGTGATGAGTCACTTGTTATCACTCTGAACTTTTTTGGTTCCCCATTTTGTGCTGATGAAAAGGTCCAAGTAGAAAAAGCCCTGACTACCAGTCGCAAGTCATGCAGCCCCCAAGGACTCCAATTAAGCAATGAAAAAAATCAGACATGTGCAGCATATATAAGATCAGTCTTCATTTCTTCCTGCTCTTTCCCAATTCCCTCATCATCAATCTCCCCATCATTTTCAATGTCCTTTCTTTGCCATTGTTGTTGTCCTCTCTTCTTCCCTGTCCCCCATCATCCTTGTCATGTAAGTGTGCTGATCGTTGTATCTTCACCTCGCAGTTTGAGCTTGATGACACATGTCTCATCATTGATCTAGTGTAAGTATATTACTATCACATTACTACCACCGATCAAGTATTTACTGTAGCTTATTAATGTCTACTGCTGTTGTTTCATTGCATACAGAACTTGGGTCACCTCTATGTTTGTGTGAAGGTGGGTACTCTTATCCTTTCACTTTGCTACCCCTTGGCATACCTCACAATGAATGTGAGCATGCAGTCTGCTAGCTGTGAATATAACCCCACAATGATCACATTTTTCTAGCAGACCTATTCTATCATATCTGCTAATTCCCATCCCAGACATGAGTGTGAGAAGCAGTTCACATTCATGGTCTGCTACCTCTGTGGTGTCATGTCTAGTGGTATTGGAGGTTGATGCTGGTGTGCATTGTCTAAGACTGTTATTACCAAGTAGTATATCTTTTGTGTGTGGGGTAATACCTTTGAAGATGTTGTTGGTTAGCTCAATGTGAATTGCTTTTACTGTGTGCAACTCACTGGAATGTGTGCAATGGCTGGTATTTGTCTGATGTTGTGGCAAAGTGAAGGATACCTCTGGCCCAATGAGTCTGTATCCATTGTACACAGAGGTAAGTGAGCCTAGGTATTCTGGGAAATATGGTGCTATTTCAGCATGTCCCATCAGAACATGGGCTGACTGTGCTCGAAAGTTCTGAAGAGATAGTTGACATCTGGTACAGTATTTTGGCCTGGGGCTACAAGAAATTGAGTGGTGTGGGAGGACAGGAGAACAAGAGAACCCACTAGCAAGTGGTGGAATTCCATCATAAGATGAAAGCAGCATGGCTGTATGGTGTGTCTCATTGAGATTCACTGTGAAGACAAAATGTGAATAGTTTGCAAAGCAAATGATGCAGGGCAACAACTTACACTGGAATCCACACAAACTGACATGAGAATGACAAAGAACTTCCATGCAAACTGTATTTGTACTGCTGACAGCAAAGTTGATGAAGTGCACTGGCCAAGGTTCATTGGAAAGGATACCACAGAAGCACTCCCAGAATGCACCACACTGTTTAAGATATTGCAGGATGCAACTAGGGACAATATGCCTTCCACAACATATGGGACTGTACAATGTGCATGTGAGCCTGAAATTGGAATGAGAAACAAAAAACTTACAATGCAATTTCAACAATCTGTTGAACATTGCAGGAATATATAACAAGTTCTGTGCTACTGCATTGTTGTGCCTGGCAGATAGCAAAGACTGGGTGACAGAGAGGCATAGTATCAAGGAGAAGTGAGTCTGAGAGGGAAATTGGGGCTGACCAGTGGGAGGACTTTGCCTTTATATGCTGTTATCAAACACTCCAGTCATTGAGCTATCTGTTACACATATTGCAGAATTATGTGAGAAGAAGCAGTAAGAAATGTATTGGTTGCTACATCCAAGAGAGTCTATGACAGGGCAGAGAGAATTCTTGTCATAGAATCACAGCATAGGGGAAAATGTTGCCACAAAGCTGCAGAACAATTGAATGTAAAAGACAGAGGAGAATGGTCTGGATTGCAAAAGGACACCAACCTAATGCCACTACAGTTGAATGACTGCACCACAGGTGGCCTGACATACACAGCATATTCTGTACAGACAATATCAGCCTATGTGATTGAATGCTGCACACACACCAAATTGAGATCACCATTGCATCTGACATTGCCCAGGTTGTCCTGGAAATACACTTGTTTGTCAAATGGTATGATCACTGGCATCAGTGCTATGTCTTGGCCTGTTGAGCACAATCAAATGTATTGCAGCAATGATGATGACAGGTCCTTGCAGAGTGCAGATGAACAAACAATGGTGTCCTATCCATATTTGGAAGGTGCCAAATCCTTGTGGATGTCAGTTCTAGGTCTCAATGTCTAGTGTGGGGATCAGTAGTATAAAGCAATGTCCATCATGATGTCAGTCACCCCACCTACCAGTGACTACAGATGGACCTCTCTGCCTCACAGAGGTATGCCTTAAGCCATGCCCATGCAATTCTTGGGAATGCTGGGCTATCACCAACCAATGTGAGTCAAAGTGTGGTTCAGTGGTGAAAACCAACCAAAACCAACACAAAAGACAAAAAGAGTGAGTGGTGGTGTGCCTATGTGGTACCTAGATGGTAGAACCTGTTCTTTGGGAGGGTTTGTGAGCTATAACACTCAAAGACAAGTGCTGAGGGATGGGGGTGCTCCTGACAAAGAAGGAGCAGGAATGCAAGAGAATGCAATAGGGTAGACTGCTGTCAGCCTACAGAAGGATGGATGATGACTTAATTTGATGCTCTGAGCTGCACTGAGCTCAGGGAGGACTTGGAGCAAAGTAGATTGATGATAGATGATAATAAGCAAAGTAGACAATAACTAGACCCTTAGTAATTGCAACTTTCCCCCCCAAACCATCCTCTCAGTGAAGCAAATAAAAACTTCATGAATGAGGCTCTGTTGGAAGAGAGGATGAAGGCAGAGTGTCTGCTGCTGTATCTTGCAACAAGGAGGCAAGATGTGCATCATAATCATCATGGATGTGATCAGGGAGAGTGGAGAACAGTAGATTATACTGTAGCTGTCACAATCTTGGAAGAATGACAGATGAGACTGGTACAAAGACATTGCAGGGAGCAGAGAGGAAGGATCCATATGCTTCTTGGACTGGGGAGACTGAAACAACCACATAAGACCTTTCCAAGTGAATGACAGACCTGAGGTGACCAAAGAATGTCCTCCTAGAGGTCATACTGACAAAAAGAACATGCTGTCCAAGCTGGATGGGCTGAGAGGGCACAGACAAGGGTGGGATGTACCAGGATGCTTCAGGACAGAAGCTGGTAGGAACTCCTGGTAGATATATGTAGCCATGGTCCCTAGCAAAGGGGACAAGCAAAATGACTGATGTGGAGGTGGCCATATCAGAAGAATTAGCAAAATGAGTGTCTTTTGGAGGGAGTGCTGTAGAAATGTGTGGAGTGCACAAATCCTTTCCAATTTTGGAAGGTAAGATTGCATGGCTGAGCACTACAAGCAAGTGTGGGAATGGTCTCAGTATCTGCAGAAACAGCAGAGATATGTTGAAAACTGGAATGCCATACACAGGTGCTTAAGAATTTTAACCAGCACTTAACTTGCTCCCTTTCTTTTTCTTTGGCACTGATGACTTGTTCTTGTGTGAGGGATGACTGCTGACATTTCTGGCTGTCCTTCTTTGCATGAGGGCTACAGTCTTCATCTCCATTCATCAGCTGTATCCATGTCCACCTCACCAAACACCTTTGGTGTGTGACAGCAGGCATCCAGTAATGATGAGCTTGTAGTTGCTTGTTAGCACTCTGAACTTTTTCAGTTCCCCATTTTGTGTGAGAGAAAAGCTCTGAGCAGCCTTGCAGACATCACACTGTGTGGACCCCTGGGACTGCTTCTGCCAGGAACACATACCCTTTTCAGGTAAGGTGAATCACATGGGAGGAACATGTCATTCTCTATATAATGGTGACCTCATAAAGTTCTTTCCTCTGCTTTGCTTTCATTCCCCCCACTTGTTGTCACTGATGTCATTGTCATCCTCCCATTCCTTTTCTCCTTGGCTTTGTGCTCATCCAGCTGCCTCTTTGTCTGTTGATCTTTCCCATTATTGATATTCTTGTTTCTGTTGCTTTTCCCTATGATATGACTGTCAAGCCCTTGCCAACCATCCTTCATGGGTGTTCACTGTTGTAAGTCAATGCTGTCCATTCTCCCTTACAGAAATTATAATTGTAATTGCTTGTAGTACTATCCAAGTGCACCCTCAAGTGAGCTGTAGGTTGAGATCACTGGATGGCTGGCTTGTACCCTTGGGTAAGTGTTGTATGTTGTAGCTGGTGGTCTATAGTCAGTGATTGTAATGCCTGCAGTTAGTGCATTGGCAAGTGTACTGTAAGTATATATCTGATATGTCTGTGGTTTATTTTGCTTGTGTTGATTGTTACTGTTCACAGGTATCATGTTTGGGACAGATGCAGTGGTTGGAATGTTTATGACATTGGTGGGTAGACTTTGTGTTGGATGGCTTCCTGCTTGCTTATGTTGTGTGTATGCTAAAATGTTCAATTAGTTGAATCTTGGTGGTGAAGTAGACTGGAACTTTACCCAGTCATGCAATTGACCTTGAGGCATGTCATGTGTGAGTGGCACTTTGATCTCTTGTATATACCCTGTTGTATTGATGAGTATGTATGCTTGCTGCAGCACAGTTGTTGTATGCCTTTCCTCACATTATTCCTCCAAGCAAGGTGAGATTTGTGCCATCACAGTTGACATTGCGATGTGCTTGCTCATTGCCATTTGTTGTCATTGGAGATGCTTTCCAAATCTCCTCTGGAATAAGACTCACTGGCCTATATATTTCCTTCAATCCAAATCTGTTGCTCTCCAGTTTATTCTTCAGCCATGCTTGAGTACAGTTAGTGTTTGAGGGCTGTATGACAATAGTAAATGCACCATTTGCCTTCTTTCCACCTGTTCTGATTATTGCAAGTGTGCAGTCAAGATCTGGTTGCTCCTCTGATGACAAGAGGCTGAGCATAGCAGCATATACTTCACTAGTTATGTAAGTTCTCAGCAGAAAAATATGATACTTGACATGTGTTACACAGAACCAATAGGACTGTGTAAGATGATCATAGGGATTGAGGTCAGAAAGCCAACAGTGTGGCTCATATCTATCTTGATGGTGGTCATTGTAGCACAAGGAAACACAATACATTCCAAGTCCTGTTGATTCCTTGAGCAGTGTTTAAAGAGACATGATGTGGTCTTACCAAGTGCTTGTCCTTTGTGTCCATCTGCAACAAATGAATGAAACCCATATCCATCTATGTGGTGGAATGCAACCAGCATTCCAGTGTCTGCTGATGCAATTGAGAAGATATGTTGAAAGAGAATGAAATGGGCCTCAGCAGATTGCAACATTGTGAATGCATGTGTGACAGCAATGGCTACAGGACATCAGTAACTCAACACAGACTCAGCAGGAAAGTACCTACACCACATCTGTTCATTATCCCAGGCTTCTATCTTGAACTCCTGCCACCCATGGACACATTTGAATGATGTGTCAATCAAGAGATGTCTCACATGCATCAGTTGTGATGCCATAAAAGGAGACATGCAAATAATGAGATGGAACACTTCGGAACCTGGTAGTGGGTGTACCTCGACACAACGGAGGTATGGTGGGTCATCAGATGGCTGTTGGAAGAGGTGTAATGCACCTAGGATGGTCAGAATTAGTTTTAAAAATAAATTTAGACTCCTTACCATCAATACTTGTCCCATGTGGGTACTTCTTCAGGTGATGTGCATTGATGAGCCACTGAACATGATCCAAATTTGCAAGGGATGGATGGGGGTCCAATAGTGTTATTGTTTGTTCACCTATCCACCCCAATTCACAATGTAAACCATACATGAATCCTGAATCCAGAACAATGTAGCATGGTGTTGTGTCCACTAAGTGCCAGCCCATGTCACACAGTAAGTTTGCAAAAATAGACTTAATTGTGGGAGGTGTCTTCACTGGTGAAAGGTGGTGGATGAGAGTGTGGATTGCAGCAAATCACGACCACACAGGGAAATTTCTTAAGGTCTTTTGGCATATAAATAACAAATGTTGCTTGGCATTTTTGTGGCCATGGACAAAGTTTGCCCTGTGCAAGCTTTCCATCTGCTGAGCGATGATAAAATTCTTGGAGATATTATCAGACTGTGAACTGGCAAGAAAATGGGTACTACATATGACAAACTTGTTTTTGTTCTGATGGAGACACCACAAAGGTGCATGGGACAAGTGGCCCATACCCACAGTACTTTGCCAGTTCCTCATGCTGTTTGATAGTCCTGGTATCACCTGAAATAAGTGCCATGAGATAGCTAACATCAAACTCTTGCAGGTTTTGTAGAACTAGGTGTGCACAGTCATGGCATGATCAATATTGACACCTATTATTAATCAGTATCTGGAAACTGTATAACACATAAGAAAATATTTACTTGCTGTATGAGAGGGTTGTTGAAACAGTCTCACTGGAGAATAGGCTTGCCTATACAATGATTGGCCACATGTTTTGGATGGCAGCTATTGCATTGATGACAGTGGGAGGCTAACACCATCTCTGCATTGCTCTCTGAGTCAGAATATGACTCGTCATGTTCTTCATTGTGCTGTATTATACCTAGGTACTCTGTAGCAGCAGTGAATGAGCACCCATGGTCCTGTAATGCACAAAAAAATGCCAATGTCTTCAGGAATACTTCTTGCACAGCAGTCTCAGCTGCAGAGAATGAAACTGGGGTAATTACATCACAAATGTGGCCACAGTTTGTGTATGCATGCATGGAAATTAGTTGGGATGGATCACAAGTGGAACCTATCTTGAGTCCCCTGCCTGCACTAACCCATTAACAGTGATCAAATTTACAATGAAAAGAAACTTACATGATGTATGTAAATGATCAGAAAGGGCAGGCACACCAGAGGCATCCTGGATTAAGTGGCAGTTGACACCCTTGCATCCACCATGGGTGTTGCCAAGTGAGTATTGAAATGAACTTTGTGGGCTATCATCAGCAGTAGTAGAGTCTGGATTTACAGTAAATATATGGGCAGTTTGCTTGCCATCAAATGCACCAGTGTGAGGATATTGATATTTGACAATTGTGCCAGCAGGGTGTTCAATGACTGCATTAGCCATCGAAAGTCTGTTTATGCAATTGCAACCTTCAGCCACATGATCAAGTGAATAGGGTCATGTGGGGGGTGGGATGTAGTGGGAACCATGAATGACTTGGGACACTTCATGAGGATCATTAGATGGCAAAGGGGATGCATAACAGGCTTGGGGTGACAAGTCATGACTGGATAGTGATGTGGAGGGGGTGAATGGCAGTGATGGGTAACTAATGTTGAGGTCAGTGTCACACACCAAAGGTGTTTGGTGAGGTGGACATGGATACAGCTGATGAGTGGAGATGAAGACCATAGCCCTCATGTGAAGAAGGACAGCCAGAAATGTTGGTGGTCATCACTCACACAAGAATGAATCATCAGTGCCAAAGAAAAAGAAAGGGAGCAAGTTAAGTGCTGGTTAAAATTCTTAAGCACCTGTGTACAGCATTCCAGTTTTCAACATATCTCTGCTGTTTCTGCAGATACTGAGACCATTCCCACACTCACTTGTAGTGCTCAGCCACATGATCCTACGTTCCAAAATTGGAAAGGATTTGCACACTCCACACATTTCTACAGCACTCCCTCCAAAAGATGCTCATTTTGCTAATTCTTCTGATATGGCCACCTCCATATCAATCATTTCACTTGTCCCCTTTGCTAGGGACCATGGCTACATATATCTACCAGGAGTTCCTACCAGCTTCTGTCCTGAAGCATCCTGGTACATCCCACCCTTGTCTGTGCCCTCTCAGCCCATCCAGCTTGGACAGCATGTTCTTTTTGTCAGTATGACCTCTATGAGGACATTCTTTGGTCACCTCAGGTCTGTCATTCACTTGGAAAGGTCTTATGTGGTTGTTTCAGTCTCCCCAGTCCAAGAAGCATATGGATCCTTCCTCTCTGCTCCCTGCAATGTCTTTGTACCAGTCTCATCTGTCATTCTTCCAAGATTGTGACAGCTACAGTATAATCTACTGTTCTCCACTCTCCCTGATCACATCCATGATGATTATGATGCACATCTTGCCTCCTTATTGCAAGATACAGCAGCAGACACTCTGCCTTCATCCTCTCTTCCAACAGGGCCTCATTCATGAAGTTTTTATTTGCTTCACTGAGAGGATGGTTTTGGGGGGAAAGTTGCAATCCCCTATGCTTCTGTCACCCCACAGACCCCCAAAGCTTGACCCCTGTTGACATCTGGCTCACCCTGTCCACTTTTGGATGTACTATATTGGCATCAGATCAGTGCTGCCTCTCTGTCATCCCACCTTGGCCTAGAAGCGATCTCTTCAAGATGTGACATGCACAGCCTCCCCCTAATGTGATTCCAGTGCACTTTCCCAGTTCCTGACATTACTTGACTCATACTTTGATGTTTTGACTGTCTTTGACTCACCTATTGCCAATACTTACCAATCTTTTGACTTTGCTTACTGATCCTTTGCCTTTTGGCTTGCTAATCCTTACCAATGCTTACCAATGCTTTCCAAGACAATTACCCATTGCTTACATTCCTTACTCATCAGTTACCAATCACTTACCAAGTGTTTGCACCTTGTTTTCCATGGGCAACACCCCTGTACTGTATATAAATCACTGTACTTAGATAGCAAAAAAAAGAGAAGATGTCAGAGAGCCCCTCTTGCTCACATTTTATCATCACTCAGTAATTCATTCAGCAGCTTTGATAGTTGTGACTTTATTAAGGGTCTAACTATCACCTATTTCACTTATCCTTGTCTATCATCAATATTCTTCGCTCCAAGCCCTCCCTGAGCTCAGTGCAGCTTAGGACATCAAATTAAGTCACCATCCATCCTTCTGTAGGCTGACAGCAGTCTACCCTATCACTTTATATCACATTCTTGCTCCCTCTTTGTCAGGAGCACCCCCAACCCTCAGCACTCATCTTTGAGTGTTGTAGCTCACAAAAACCCACCAAAATCAAAGGTTCTACCATCTAGGTACTGCATAGGCTCACCACCACTCACTCCTTTTTGTCTTTTGTGTTGGTTTTGGTTGGTTTTCACCACTGAACCACACCTTGACTCACACCATCCTGGTATGTTACACCCTTGTTGCAACATCAAGGCAGGCCTGCCTATCATAACATGGATAGGGTCACAACATAAGGACAGGCCTGTCTATGATTAGAATACAAAGTTGGCAACATGTGGACAGGCCTGGGAGTAATATCATTTATGGTGTCACAACATCTAGACAGGCCCATGCATAATAAGCCATACCCCTGTCACAACATAAAGATGGGCACATCACTAGTATCATTTAATAGAGTCACAACATAAGGTCAGGCCCATCAGTAGTATTATGCAACATATGGATGGGCCTGTCCACAGTAAGATATACCTCTGACAAGACATAAAGACAGGCCTGTCAGTAATCTCATGTATAGCATCACAACATATGGACAGGCCCTTCAGTAATATTATTTATATTGTCACAACATAAAGATGGGCCCATCAGTAATCTCATGCATAGCATCACAACATATGGACAGGCCCTTCAGTAGTATTATTTATATCATCACAACATATGGGTGGGCCCCCAGTAAGATGTACCCTGTCAAAACATAAAGATGGGCCCATCACTAATATCATTTAATAGAGTCACAACATATGGATGGGCCCATCCACAGTAAGATGTACCTCTGACAAAACATAAAGATGGGCCTGTCAGTAATCTCATGTATAGCATCACAACATATGGGCAGGCCCTTCAGTAGTATTATTTATATTGTCAAAACATATGGGTGGGCCCAGCCCCAGTAAGATGTACCCTGTCGAAACATAAAGATGGGCCCATCAGTAATGCTGTTTAATAGTGTCACAACATAAGGATGGGCCCTTCAGTAGTATTGTTTATATTGTCACAACATATGGATGGGCCCATCAGTAATATCATCTAATAGCATTACAACATAAGGACAGGCCCTTCAGTAGTATCATGTATATCATCACAACAAATGGATGGGCCCATCTAGCAAGATGCACCCCTGTCACAACATAAGGACAAGTCCATGTATGGTATTCTTAGGCAGCAGAAAGGGAGATCCAAGCTATCTACATAAGGATGGTCCATGTAAGGCATTCTCAGGCAGCAGAAAGGGAGATCAAAGGGATCTACATAAGGACAGGCCCATCCATGGTATTCTCAGGCAGCAGATAAGGGAAAACAAAAACTAGTGTTACAATGTAAGATGGGCCAATCCATCCATTGCAGGATTACAAACCCTTGGCACTGCATAAGACAGGCCTATCCATAAATGGGTTATCCCCCTGTCACAATATAAGACAGACCCAGGAAGACAAGAAATGAAGAAAGTGGAACCCCTTGCACTATAGAGTATCTGAATTTCCCACTATAAATTGTGTTTCACATTGGACAATTTGCCTATTTAGTTGGAATCTCAGGTGCTGGTCTATGTAGCTGCAAGCCAGGCTCCACCATTGGAGCAGATGGGAAACACACAAAACAAACAGCAATGCTATTCCAGAACAATTCATCATATTTTTATCTGAGCCTCTGCTTCATATATGCATTTAGGATTATTGACTTGTACTGGTATTTCCATCATGCTGTGGGAATCATTCATAGGCAGGATAAAAAATGCAACACCCACATATCTCATTGTCCATCTTTAACCTCTGACTCTTCCACTCTCCAATCACCATCACCACTCTCACTGTCAAACTACTCCATTGTCTCATCATCAGAAACATGTCATTGTCATCATCTCACAAGCTCTGCAAGAAATTGCCTGAGCTCAATGCTGCAGCCAACTGCATCCTTCATATTTACTTCAAGGATATCATGGAAAGCAGCAAGCTGGGAAAGGTGGACAAGATTGTGAAGTGGAGAGGTGCCATCAAGGCAATAAACAATGAACTAGTGCATCATAGCATCATCACATCTGTTTCACTAACTGATGCATTCAGGATGCTGTATGCAACCTCATCACTAGGATGGATGAGATTCCAATGACCCTCATCAGTGGTGACATGTTCTTAAAGTGGCATGAAGACCTTGGCTCAATCAAGCACCCATGGCCTGAGTGGAAGACTGCCCTATCCCCTTCCAAAACTGATGTTGCCAACCACAAGTGGCTTGACATCATTGAGCATCAATATGACTACCACCAGTTGGGCCTCCCTATGCCCCACATGGTGCTAACACCAACACCACCCACTCAAGAGACTGAAATGCCTATGAGTGAATGGAATGCGACCAATGCAGAGGTGGAGCAAATGATAGCAGATAGCTTGCACAAGATGGAGGTGGATGATGAGGGTGACAATGAGGTGCCAGAGAAGGAGGATGATGAGGAAGAACCAGCATGAGGCAGGCAGAAGTGCAAAGCTGCCACAAAAATGATGTCCCATCAATCCAGACATCAATCCTGCTCTAGGAAGGCAACAGTAGAAACCAACAATGACAACAATGTTCCCACTCAAGGCCAATCAAAATGCAAGCCTTGTCCACTGTCAGATGGACTATATGGTCACACTGCCATAGCTGCCAGAAGGATGCCTTCCCCTGACCCCCATTCCTGCGAGTTGTGCTGCAGACACAAGGTCTGATGCTACAAGAACCCTGGGAAGTCCTGCTTCCCATGTGATGGTCACAAAACTTGATGTAGCCATGCCAAAGGTGGGATTGCTGCTCCAACTCAATGGAATCCATGACAAGCCAGGGGAAAAAAGCAAGCTTGAAGTCTGTCCCTGATGATGGAGGCCCAAGAATCCCAAAGCCCAAAGGAACATCCCCCAAAGCAACATGTTTCGATGGCTTCCAAAGCCATCAATGCCAGGGTTGGGCCCTCCAACCAGGGAGAGATGATCCCCAAGGGATCTTCACTCAGTATGTTCACAATTTCATGTATTTACACTGACTCAAATTTTATTTAGAGATTTGTATTCCTGCATTCAAATGCAGGGATTCCTGCCCAATCCCAGCTGCTGTATGAGTGGATTCAATTGTCAAGGCTGGCCCATCCATTGCGCAGGAGGTAGAGGGATCTACAGCAGCAGGTACATTTAATCACTCTACATTTACACTAATTATCATGGTTAACCCTTGTATTCAAAGCAGACACCTGCCCATCAACAACAGCAGCACCCATCCAACTTGCAACTGCTGCAACTCCCAGTGCACCATCACCCATCTGTGCCCCAATTGCCAAGGTGTCACAAACATCCAACACAATCAAAGAGTGAATTGAAGATTTGGAATGTCAACTCCATGATGCTGAGGCCCACTGCCAATACTATGAGGATCAAATGTATGATTTCCAAATACAACAGGATGAAACCATGCAGACACTGGACAGGATGGCTTGCAAGCTGGAGGCTCTGTGTATTCAGGTATATGAATGAGCATTGAGTGATGATCTCATCAATCTCTTAGGGCCTCTGGCAGATGAGACAAGGGCAGATAGGACAGCAGGGTGAATGAGGCCATCTATCATTTTACTCCTCCATGGTACATACGATGTCATTTTATATTTCCATTTTAATTGACCACTCATGCTGCATCATATATTCAACCTTTATTTAAGAGTGAGAAGAAGACAATAATGGCTAGACAGCCAACAGAATTGTGAAGGATAATCTCATTCTACTAAAACAACTGCTAATGTATCCCAATAGGTGGAAGCTTAGTGAATGTATGGCTTTGTGACATAGAATAGTTAACTTGAAACTTAAAAATGAGATAGTGGGATGGTCTCATTCTGCTAAAACCAGAGCTGATGGAACCTGATAGACAGAACCTTTGCAAATGAATGGACTGTGTGATATGTGATAGCAACCTGCCATTTGACACGAATGCAATTAATAGTCTGATTTGGCCAACACATCTGACTCTGCTAATATGGCCACTGATGAATCCCAATAGATGGACACCTGGTGAATGAGTGGGCTATGCTATCTACAGCATTCACTTGAGAGTTACAAAACAAGATAATGGCTAATAATAGGATAATGATGCAAAGAAAGATGTCAGCCTGTGAAAACAGCATTCCATGGATCCTGATAGACAGAACCCTTCCAAATGAGTGGCCTGCACAATATGCAAGGTTGATATGGACTGTCTTGACCTGCTAACATGGCATTCAATGGATCCTGATAGAAGGAACCCTTCAAAATGAGTGGACTGTGTGAGATGCAAGGCTGAGAGCAATCAGTCATTGGATGCAAATGCAAAGCAATATTCTCATTGCACTAATGTAGGATCCAAGGTATGCCCACAGGTGGGACATGTGCAAACAAGTGGATTGTGAGATTTGCAAGGTTCAATTCAGGGAAAATATTGCATTCTGCTATTGCAGGAGCCAATGTATTTCAATAGGCAGAAGCTTGGCAAATGAGCAGATAAATATTTCTCCACAGATGCAAATACAACCAAGGGCATTCAGCCAGTCACAAGTGACCAATTCACCCTCTGTAGTGAGCAATAAATATTCTGTTTCCCAACAATGGTTTGTTGCCATTCATCTCAGCCCACAGATGCATGAGCCTTTCAAGACAAATGATATACATACTCATGTCATACCAGACATATCCATATCCACAATGGAAATAAAACATGCAAAAGGTGAATGAATGGGCTAGCTTGCCACTGGACATCTCCTGCACAGAACCTGCTGACCTGCCCATCAGCTACAGGGCAGAATGCAAGGGTGGGGAATGGAAACTGCAGGTTCACATTAAGCTAACATTTAACTACAAATCTTTCTCCAGAACAAACTGAATATCAGTCACATTCATGGCCTGCCATTTGCATTCAGCATGCTCAGCCAACCTCAAATACATCATCCTCTGCCTCACTGCATAACACTGCACCCCAGGAGCTCCAATAGTGCTGCTTCCCATATGTACCTTATGCCATTCTTTTGCTCAAAATCTGAAGAAACTTATAGCCCATTGAAATTCTGATATTACAAGCTCTTCCTCTTCTTCCCAATGATCTTTGATGGATTTTGCTCACAGCCAATGAATATGATAAACTAATTGAAGAAAGTTCATCAACCTTAAAGCACTGTTGAACAGTAAGGTCAACACACATTCAGACATCCAGCTCTTTGATTCTGTGTCCCATGGGATGTTGATTGACCAAAACCATGGAAGATGGGTTCCACAGTGCTCCTGTGCATTTTGGGAGAAGGCTGCTGTCTGCACAGCCAGGTCTTCTTTATGAAGCTCTTGATAACATCCTAAGATATCTGCACCTGTGCCAAGTACAACCATGGCATCTCTGCATCAATTATAAATTGTGGCCTGTTTTTTTACTGAGACATTGATAGCATGGATCATATCCCAGGCCCAAGTTTTCATAGAATAGCTCTTAGCTGTGTGCACAACCCCCTGAAAGACAGCTGCCTTGTCTGCCAATGTAAGACAGAGGCCATGTAGCACATCATCAGCTTGACCTGTGCAAAGCTTCAGCTCCATTTCTGCAAGATTTTGAAGCCCTCAAGCTTGACATGCATCAATGCCAAGAGCAGATGGAAGTTGCAATTTGTCCTGCAGTCCTGCCAGGGTTCCATCTGAAGCAGGCAACTCATCCCCCACATCATCCAGCCAACCATCATCCAAGGCATAATCCTGTTGCAATAAATGCAACCAGACAGGGGATTGAACCCTGGACCTCCCAGGTTTCGACTGGGTGCTCTAACCACTGAGCTATTTGGTCAAGGTATCTAGGCTTACTTGGTGTGGTTTAACCACCAAGTGCTAGTAGAGACTAGCATTGCTGAGTGCTGGAGTATTACACTTGCAACAAATCCTGCACTGAATTTGCATCAAGAAATGCAGTCTGCTGTACAGATTCACTGGTGGAAGTGTTGGAGCCCACTTCAAGGTGCAGCTTCAAGTAAATCATGGCATCTGCAATAAAACCTGGTTGTTCAGATGCAATGTGATCAGCATGGCATGCCATAGCCAATTTTTTCAATTCCAATGCCCATTCCCCAATGTCCTTTCTGTCCATGTGAAGTGAGGTTATGGCCTCTTCTAAACATAAACCACATGCTCACCAACTAGCTGCTCCATGTAGGCTTCCACTGGGTCTTGGTTCCTCCAATAATGCTAGTTCTATGGCACACACTGTTGGTGCTTCTCATGATATGTCAGTATTTTGTATTTATCAAAAAAGGTGGACACCATACCCACCCTTAATTGATCTTCACAGATGTCCATGACAGATAGGTCATCGACATGATCATGCAGTGCATGAATCTCTTGCATTCACCAGCTGTTTTGCTGCTCTGCAGTCAAGGATTCATCTAGCTTTATATATGCCTGCCTTGCCAATGGTGCTGCTGCTTGAGCTGCTTTGAGCTTCTGTGATAGGCTATCTGCTTAATCTTGGATGTCAGAGAGTGTGCTGCAGGTGGATCCTTAGACTAACCAGTCTGAATCATCTTCATGAAGTTGGAATCATTCATCTGGAAATCCAGCAGTTCTTGGCAATGTGGTGAGGTCATCCTGTGTGCAGATGCAGATGCCATGTTAAGGATGGACCACAATGTTTCAATGATTTCTCCATCTACCCATCTGGCCCCCTTGATGAACAGTGGGGCATACCATGCATAACATTCCTTCTTGTGCCCATGCACATGCCATATGCTGATTCCAGGGATAATCCAAAGTGATGACAGGATATCAATCATCCCACTTTGACCCACACACTTCTGCAGATTCATCATGTAGGAGCAGTTAATGTCATAGAAGCAAACCACTTGTTTGATCCCTTCCATATTGTATCCCAACACATTTGCCAAAGAGTAGTCCATGTTCAACTGTCTGCAGCACCATCAGTGGGTGTCAAAATCGATGATTCAACCTCATACCATTCTCCTTTTTGGAAGTCAACAACACAATGTGGATAAATGCATCTGTGCCATGTGCATGCAGTCACCCCAATTCCAGTCACATGAAGCTTTCCCTGGGCTGCATTTTCCTGACTGATAGCTCTGTGGTTGTTGCAGGTGGATTTCTGTGCCTAAGCTCAGATCATGGGTTGAATGAATTCATACCTCTGCAATATGTGGAGTGGCCTTCAAATAGTCTGTGTAGTGCAGATTGGTCACCATATAACCTAGTCTGTCCATCAACCACACCTGATCTTCAGGATTTCTGCTCATGCATGTGTTCTGCTTTAAAGTTTCTGTCCATTACTACTGTGCAGGTGAACTGCCAGCTGGAGAAGGTCAGCATATGAGGATTGCATTATTGAAGCTGCTTACTGGTCCAAATCCTCATTAGTATCAACATTTATTCCAGGCTGGGGGCATGCCGCACAAAATAATGCCAGTCTGCCTTTCTCTGCTGACCTGGTTGTCCCATGGAATCCATTCCATTTAAGTAGCTTGAGGTATTGCCATGTCCACACAACCCATAGAAGCTCACAGTATCTATCTTGATTGACCCTTCAGACATTCCAACACTTGGAACCAAAATACCAAATCTTACTGGAATGAGGTGTGGAAACACACTGGATGTGATCTGATGCAACTTGCTGTAACAGTTCATGCTGGACATTCCACATTCCAGGTTGTCCCTCAGGAAGTCATCCAGAACTGTGAATGTGAATGCAGTGCTTGGCTTCTCAAATGTTGAGGGAAATAGTTTGACTCTGAGTAACTGTATGTATCAGGTTTCTGCAGTCTCACATTCACACCAATTCACTACAATGAAATGAACACCTGTGACATCCATGATGGTGAGATATCTTGACCCTGCTGGAGGATGGAGGTGCTTTGGGTTTTCTTTGATATCTTCCACATCTTCCCATTCTTGATCATCCATGGGCAGAGGTTCACCTGCTGCTTGCTGGGCTTGTGTGATCACATGGGGACAGGGTGCTCTGCCATGTCCTAGGTGCAACTGAATGCCAGTCTGTGGGTCTTGATGTGAATGTAATTCTGGGCAACCAACTGATCTCTCACCATGTGGAGGGTGGATTCCTTGTAGAAGTCCCCTGTCCACTGTTGGATTCTGTGGAAAGGCAGGCTCTCATGACTCTTCTGGCAACATTCTGTGCAGAATAGGGGCTGATGCAAGCAATCTGGACATCTGTATACCCCATTGTTGCCACACTGGGTGCAGTTCCTTGGCTCTGGGGAGGCTTCCAGCTCCGGGAGTATCTTCAAGAACTCCCCCTTCCATGGAACCCATTCACAGATGTAATTGTTCTGCATCTGACACACCATGTGAGGTCCACTTTCAGGTTGGCAAACTGCTGCATACCTTTTTCCACAGTAACATCAGTTGCTGGACTGGTGGGCTCATGCTTTCATGTCCATTGAAGGCTGAATCCACCCATGCATCAAAGTACTTGTGGGAGTGAGACCTTGAATGCTTGGATGGTGAGGATTGGGGGGAGTGGACAGGGGTTGTTGGATCTGGCTGTTTGATCACAACTTCTACCAATCGCAATCTATATCTACCTCCAGTTCTCTGAGTCTTGACTTCCAGCTGCTTCACCCAATGGCCTGGGGTAGGACCAATCATTCTCATACCCTTTTGAGTGCTTTCCTTGGCCATCTGGAGGTTGCTGATTTCACAGTATGAGGTCAGTTGTTAGAAATGCTACTGCTAGTGCAAGTCACTTTATCATTTAGCTCTATCAATGTTGGTACCTTAACACATGTCAGGGCATAAATACAAATGCAACTACACTGGCCTTGCACAATGCATGGTGCTGCCTTCTTATTACTGCTCAATCCCTGCCCACACATTCCCTTCCTGCTGCAACATTACCTGGGTGCTTTGCCTGGATTATGATGGTGAATTTGGATGCTATATTAGCTGATGAAGGTGAAATGAGATGTTCAGTATCAATATAAGTATGGATATGATTGGGTAAGCCAACTGACAGCCCAGATGCCAACCAGGAGCTAATCTGCCTTTGGGCGGTGTAGGGAGCTGTATACTCCCTGAGGCTGGAACAGGAATCTGTCACTAAATTTCACAGGCCCCTACAACAAACCCACTTTGGAATTTTTCCTGCTTGTGTCCTCATGTTTCCTCCTGACCCCTGTTGCCTTCGGAGGTTCTACCAACCTTCAGCTTGTCACTCAGTCATCAAAACGCTGATCCAGAAATTCCACATTTGTGCAGAGTCACCTGGAATTCAACAGCCATGCCACTGCTCAGCCACATCACCAGTCATCTGTGCCACTTATCTGGTTTCCCCTGTCACCCTAAATTCCACAAGCTGGACTTCATGTCAGTATGCTATGCTCTGCCCTCCTGTGCTGCTCAGCTCCACCTCCCACTGATATGCATACTCTTGTTCTGTTGGAAGATACCCCTTACCATTGTCCCATTCTTACTCTTGTCTACTACCCACTGGACTATTTCACATGCATCTGTATTTTGCTGATGTCTGATGTCCATTCCTTTATTTTCTGGTCTTTTAGTTTTTCTGCCCCACCTTACTCCAACTCATACCTACTTCCCTTGTACTATATAATTCTGCCAGGATGTTGGAAATAGACCACCCATCTTTTGGAGTCACTATCCAAGTCATTCGCATGTCTAGGTGTTCAAAGTGTCTGTTGCACACTCTGCATCTACTAGTGCCTTCTGCATTTCTGTGTCTCGCCTCCATGTCTCATGAGTCTCAGAAATACTTCTTTGTGCCAAGGTCATCACTTGGAATTTCACAAACAAGTCTACTCGTACCCAATTCACCTACATCTCTGTGGAATTATATTCTGTGCCCCACATTCAACTCCTCAATCAACTCTACTATCATATTCTACATCTCCTTCCTACTCAGTGCCCCTTGGGTCAAACCTAGGGATTACCCTGCAGCTTCCCCCCCCCCTAATCACACACTACCCAGAGGTAGTGCCCCACATCATTTTGGAGCCCAGCATGAGGGGTCTGTAGATCTGGAAAGGAGATCCTTATGACCCACTTGTCAAAGAACTGAACTCAAAGAGCTCCTAGAGCACTTCCACAGACTATCTATTTCTTCATCAGAAATCTTAATCCTGGTAGCTGATCCCAGAGATATTTCAGAGCCACACTTGTCAGACTCAGATCTCGGTTTAGATGAGATCTTTTGGAGCCCAGAGCCCCCAGCATTTTACCCAGCATTTCCAGGAGGTTTTGACTTTGACAAACCCTTTGATCCTCCAGCAGAGTGTCAAGAACTTTCACCTCTCTCAGAACTAACCTCTTCTTCATCCTCATTATCTAGTAATTCCAAACTTGCTGCTGAACAACTTCTTATCCCTTCACAATCACTCACTTTAACTCCCACTATCATTTCCCCTGCCCAAGTTCCCACTCAGAATACCTCAGTCGCCCCACTCTTAAATTCTGCATCCATTTGCATAATGTATGGAGCTAGAGACATGCCACTCAGGGGCTCTAACAAAGCCCTGAAGTTTTCCAGTTGTACTGAAGACATCACTCACTACCTTGAAGATGTTGAACAACTCTGCATCGAAGCTGGCCTTGACACTGGAAAAGATAAAATCCACTGGGCCATCCATTATGCCAATCACAACAAGGTGGAATTTTGGTCCACCTTAGATGCTGCAACTGACAGCTTCAATGACTGGGACGCATTTTCTAAAGAACTCCTGAACTACTACCCAGGTGCCTCAGTGAAAGATCATTGCTATACCAAAGCTGACCTCAAAACCTTACTCTACCATCAAGTTCAGAAACCTATGGGATCGCTGGAAGATCTCAGTAAATATGTCCAGGAATTTCGACACATCCTTGGCCTCATCCAGAAGAAGAAGAAACTTCCTGATGACTACATCAATGAGAAATTCCTCAAGGGGTTTCCTTGGAGGTTCCAGAATTCCTTGCTTATGTGATTGCAACTTTCTGACCTAGATCATGACATCAATGAGCCTTGGGAGTTTGATCTGGTCTACAAGCACACTAACTACCTGCTCAGCAGAGCAAAACGAAATCTCCCTCAGCCTGATTCTTTGGCTTTGTTTCCCCAGAACTCCACACCCCCTTCTTTGTTGACTGTTCCCACTATCTTAAAACATGAGTATGTACAAGTCACCCAGCAACCTGCTTCTGCCCTGCCTCCACAACAAGGTCAAGAAGGCCAATTCTGTCATTCCTTTGATCCATGGTGTTTCTTCTGTGGAAGCACTGATGGTCACCACACAGCAGAGTGTGCACTGTGTCATGAATACATACAAGCTGGGAAATGCACCCTGATAGGGGGAAGAGTATTTATGCCTGATGGTTCTGACATTCCTAGGACAGCTGCTGGCCAAAACTTTAAAGAAAAGATCAACAACTTCCTCGCCATGTGTGACTCTATCATTGCCTCAGCTAACCTCAGTCTCCATACAATGTCCTAGCCAGTCATTGAACTCATCTCAAGGACATGATACCCCACCTCATCTTGTCAGCATGATGTTCTTCACTAATGAAGAATCCACAGAGTTTCAGGTCAACTTACATCCCTCCTCCTACCTAATCAACAAAGAACTAGAGAGTAATGCCAATGAAGAAGACCAGCATGCCCTGGCGAGAGCTTACATGCAAGTAGAAGAATTGAAAAATAATATCAAGAAGAAGAAGGTCACTCATTTCAATGGTGTAGATATTCTGGCCCACCATCTGCAAAACCCCACAACAAGTCCAGCGCCCGCTAATGCATCAACTGCCCCCAGGACAGTTGTTAATTCTGCACCAACCAATTCCATCCCTTCTACAGAGATCCCAGCCATTACTAAAACTCTGGTCATCTCTAGTCCCACAGATCTCCAGAAATCCAAGCCTACAACAACTTCTGTATCCCAATTTTGTTATCAAAGCAGTTTTGACAAAGCAGTGGCTACCAAATGACTCATAGACCAAGTCTTAGATGGAAGATAGAAATTTCCACTAAAGATCTCTTAGCCATCAGCCCAGAGATTTGCAAGCAGGTTAGAGAGCTAGCTGTAATGAAGAAGATAACCATTGGGAGCTTAGAAATGGCATCAGAAGCTTCTGCCTCTGCTACCTGGGCATCCTATGAACAGTATTGGGTCAGAGACACAGAAGGGAAGTGTGTAGGCCTCACTACTGCACCATTATGCACTGTCGATGGCATCCTAATGGACAAACTTCACATTGAATGTATCCTGGACAGCAGATGTCAGGTAGTGGCCTTGTGACAGGAGTTGTGGGAAGCCTTAGGGGCCCCCCTCCATATTGACATGACTATGACTCTGGAGGCTGCTAACCAATCCAAAGAAAGCACCCTTGGGGTCATAGAGAATGCCACCTTGCACATAGGAAATGTTGAGGCACATCTACAAATCCAAGTCATTGACCACATGCCTTTCAACTTGCTGCTCAGTCGACCCTTCTTCTGCCTACTCTCCAGTGTCCTCCATGATTTCCCTGATGGAGAACAGTCTCTAGAAATCTGTGACCCTAATTCTGGGAAACAAGTTTTAATCCCAACACAACCTCACAACAGACTGCATCCCCTTCCATGTTTTGTAAATTCTGAAGACAAAGAAGACTTCTTCACATGAAAACAAATGCATCACCATATGAAACAGCCTGAGCAGGGTTTTTAGTGTTGGTCGATGACTCGTCTGGATCAGCAAGGAGGCCATGATAATCTTTTCTCTGTGTGTTCTCTCTATGTTTCTGACCCTCCTTTATTACCTTCAAAGACTACTACCCTTTTGCCTACAGACACTGTCAAAATTTCCACCATGGCATTTATCTACAATTTACGAAGCAACAGTACACTCCCTGTTGATCCCTTTGATGCTA
Organism: Pisolithus orientalis; assembly: GCF_024613125.1. Lineage (NCBI taxonomy): Eukaryota > Fungi > Basidiomycota > Agaricomycetes > Boletales > Pisolithaceae > Pisolithus > Pisolithus orientalis. The sequence goes on along the minus strand of NW_026260881.1, from coordinate 36,244 downwards.
GTTCCATCTCTCCGACTGACCCTTTCTTGTTTTTGACTGCTACTACCATTTCTCCACTGACAATCTCTGCCTTATGCTCTACTTATCAGCTTGATCCTGTTTATCATGTCTTAAAGTACAAACATGTAGTGAGGAAGGTGAGGCCAGTACCAGCATTGATGCCAGCAGAATTCCAGGTAGAGCATCAGGAGGCTGAAGACCCACTTGCGGATCTGCCTGTTTTACCTACTCATCCCCCACCATTCATGCCAGGTTCCAGGTTTACTCAGGAAAGAGCTGATGAGCTCAATCTGGACCTGGCAAGGTTCCTTTGGCCTACAGAATTAGACCTAGTATGATGGCTGGTCAAGACACACAAGGCCACCTTCGCTTGGGACACTTCAGAAAGAGGGACCTTTCAAGAGGACATGTTCCCACCCTTGAAGATACCTATGCTAGCCCACAAACCCTGGGTTGAGTGAAATATTCCCATTCCCCCTGCTATTTTCTGTGAAGTCTGTTATGCCTGCATCAGGGGTCCTTCCTTTTTCAATCCCTTGCAGTCACATGTGTCACATGCCTCATCACATCTCTCATAATCATCACCATCCTAGGGGTTCATATGCTGCAAGGCTCCCTCAGATCTCCCACTGTCAAGGTATTTCCAATACCTGTCAAGACCATGCCTCCTGCTTGATCTGGTATTCCACTGCCCTCTCTGATGGATGACTTGTTTACTTCTTGTTCCATTGACTCGTCTATGACTTGTTTATATTGCTCAGATGTTGTGCTATAGCTCCAGTGTCTGGCTCCTCACTGTACATTGATTGCACAGCCAGTATAGCCTTTGTTCCCCTGCCTACTCCCATCATATGACACTGTATGACTCCCTCTGACTTATTTATTTGACTGATTGTTCTGTTGATTACTGCAGATATGCATCGCAACACATCCTGTCACAACTCGTACAGTACTCATACTTAGGGGTATATAAACCCATGTACTTTACCTTGTATCCTCAGTTTTTCAATAGCTTACAACTCAGCTAACTTCCTTTGCTTTTGTCCTTGTTCCCTCCTCTGTGTGATCTCAGAAGAACTCACCAGAAGGAGTGAACCTCTGCCAGACCTCAGCAATAACTGAGCCATAGGGGTTATGACATGTTTGGCCCATAGACTCCCCCTTGCACACTTTGTGCCTATTCCATTTGAAGAAGTCACTGTGCTTGGGCATAACAAAACCGAAAAACTCTATGCAGCTTTCAGGACTCGTTGACCTCTTCATGAAAGTCTACTCGTCCCTGGTTACTGAACTTCAACAAACCAACTTGTTGTCAAACAAGACTCATTGGTCTCCCTCAGTGTAAAGACTAACTCGCCTTCATCCTGCTTCTTCATGTACCAAGATTGAGAAGCACCCCTCTACCCTCAATCAAATCCACCACTCTACAGGCAGCCATTAGGCTTTAATAGATCGCCTCCCTAGAGTTAGCACTTGTGTCTCCCTATGCATAAAGTCACTCATGCACCATCAAACCCCTCTACACTGACAGGTTTCTTTCAAGAAATAAATCCTCCCTCAGCCTTCATTGTCATATCTGTAAAAGTGTCTAACCTGCAGAAATTAAGACCACCAGTCCCTCCACACCCTAATCCCCTTGGACTTGGACAGAATCCTCCCTTACTGCCCACCCCTTTAGGATGACTCGGTCCTTCAGTTACTGCAACAAATCTCTGGTTATCTTATCTATCCCAGTTTAGGGATTCAGAAGTCACACTTAGTTCAGAAGAAGAAGATGATCAGAAGTCCAATACTTTGTTTGGATCAGTCCTCAAAGAAGAACAAGAAGCTTGCAATCAAGAAGAAATGTCCATGATGATCAGTCATGGAGATTCAGTTCCTGAAATGCCCCCAAGGACCATTTCAGAAGAGGAACTGAGACAGAGGCTGGAAGAACAAAGAGTCGCTATGGTGGAGGAGCTCCACTGGGCTATGCATGCAACTTCAAGCAACCCATTCCCAACAGGTATGCCTACTGACTCAGCTTTGTGAGAATGGTATTGTAGGAACTTTGGAAAGGCCGTACCCCCAGAGCTGTCTGCTGGTGATAGCAGGAAGGGGAAAGCTAGAGCCAATGATGATGATTACTATGGCTTGAGCCACCTGCCCAACAGATGCCAGGAGTTTAATGTTGGGCATCCCAGAGAATATGATGGAAGCCACAATGGGCTTCAGACCTGGATTACACAGGTTGAAGGTTACTTGAACCTAAACAAGCACGTTTACAATTTGGAGTCTCTCAAGATTTCGTTCACACTCACATACATGACCAAGGGTGCTGCCATGTCATTCATCAAGAATTACCAAAATGAAAACAAGATGCTCAATGGTACAGTCTACTACACCAACACCTTTCAAAGGTTTGTTGAAAGGCTAAAGGCAACCTTCGAGTCAGGTGACCAGACCACCCTCGCTATCTTGCATCTCTTGGACATCCAACAAGGCAAACAAGAACTTGAGGCTTACATTGCCAAATTTACAGGGCTTGTTAACAAGGCTCAACTCAAGGAAGAATCACATGAAGCAGGGATCTTCTTCAGGAAAGGCTTAAATAAAGAATACCATGACTGGGTTCTTAATTCTGGACACACCCCTTCCATGGTCATAGAGTGGATACAGTGTGTGGGAGAAGCCCAAACCACAATTGCTATGAAGCACCCCCATCCATCCCTTGCAAATTTGGATCATGTTCAGTGGCTCATCAATGCACATCACCTGAAGAAGTACCCACATGGGACAAGTATTGATGGTAAGGAGTCTAAATTTATTTTTAAAACTAATTCTGACCATCCTAGGTGCATTACACCTCTTCCAACAGCCATCTGATGACCCACCATACCTCCGTTGTGTCGAGGTACACCCACTACCAGGTTCCGAAGTGTTCCATCTCATTATTTGCATGTCTCCTTTTATGGCATCACAACTGATGCATGTGAGACATCTCTTGATTGACACATCATTCAAATGTGTCCATGGGTGGCAGGAGTTCAAGATAGAAGCCTGGGATAATGAACAGATGTGGTGTAGGTACTTTCCTGCTGAGTCTGTGTTGAGTTACTGATGTCCTGTAGCCATTGCTGTCACACATGCATTCACAATGTTGCAATCTGCTGAGGCCCATTTCATTCTCTTTCAACATATCTTCTCAATTGCATCAGCAGACACTGGAATGCTGGTTGCATTCCACCACATAGATGGATATGGGTTTCATTCATTTGTTGCAGATGGACACAAAGGACAAGCACTTGGTAAGACCACATCATGTCTCTTTAAACACTGCTCAAGGAATCAACAGGACTTGGAATGTATTGTGTTTCCTTGTGCTACAATGACCACCATCAAGATAGATATGAGCCACACTGTTGGCTTTCTGACCTCAATCCCTATGATCATCTTACACAGTCCTATTGGTTCTGTGTAACACATGTCAAGTATCATATTTTTCTGCTGAGAACTTACATAACTAGTGAAGTATATGCTGCTATGCTCAGCCTCTTGTCATCAGAGGAGCAACCAGATCTTGACCGCACACTTGCAATAATCAGAACAGGTGGAAAGAAGGCAAATGGTGCATTTACTATTGTCATACAGCCCTCAAACACTAACTGTACTCAAGCATGGCTGAAGAATAAACTGGAGAGCAATAGATTTGGATTGAAGGAAATATATAGGCCAGTGAGTCTTATTCCAGAGGAGATTTGGAAAGCATCTCCAATGACAACAAATGGCAATGAGCAAGCACATCGCAATGTCAACTGTGATGGCACAAATCTCACCTTGCTTGGAGGAATAATGTGAGGAAAGGCATACAACAACTGTGCTGCAGCAAGCATACATACTCATCAATACAACAGGGTATATACAAGAGATCAAAGTGCCACTCACACATGACATGCCTCAAGGTCAATTGCATGACTGGGTAAAGTTCCAGTCTACTTCACCACCAAGATTCAACTAATTGAACATTTTAGCATACACACAACATAAGCAAGCAGGAAGCCATCCAACACAAAGTCTACCCACCAATGTCATAAACATTCCAACCACTGCATCTGTCCCAAACATGATACCTGTGAACAGTAACAATCAACACAAGCAAAATAAACCACAGACATATCAGATATCTACTTACAGTACACTTGCCAATGCACTAACTGCAGGCATTACAATCACTGACTATAGACCACCAGCTACAACATACAACACTTACCCAAGGGTACAAGCCAGCCATCCAGTGATCTCAACCTACAGCTCACTTGAGGGTGCACTTGGATAGTACTACAAGCAATTACAATTATAATTTCTGTAAGGGAGAATGGACAGCATTGACTTACAACAGTGAACACCCATGAAGGATGGTTGGCAAGGGCTTGACAGTCATATCATAGGGAAAAGCAACAGAAACAAGAATATCAATAATGGGAAAGATCAACAGACAAAGAGGCAGCTGGATGAGCACAAAGCCAAGGAGAAAAGGAATGGGAGGATGACAATGACATCAGTGACAACAAGTGGGGGGAATGAAAGCAAAGCAGAGGAAAGAACTTTATGAGGTCACCATTATATAGAGAATGACATGTTCCTCCCATGTGATTCACCTTACCTGAAAAGGGTATGTGTTCCTGGCAGAAGCAGTCCCAGGGGTCCACACAGTGTGATGTCTGCAAGGCTGCTCAGAGCTTTTCTCTCACACAAAATGGGGAACTGAAAAAGTTCAGAGTGCTAACAAGCAACTACAAGCTCATCATTACTGGATGCCTGCTGTCACACACCAAAGGTGTTTGGTGAGGTGGACATGGATACAGCTGATGAATGGAGATGAAGACTGTAGCCCTCATGCAAAGAAGGACAGCCAGAAATGTCAGCAGTCATCCCTCACACAAGAACAAGTCATCAGTGCCAAAGAAAAAGAAAGGGAGCAAGTTAAGTGCTGGTTAAAATTCTTAAGCACCTGTGTATGGCATTCCAGTTTTCAACATATCTCTGCTGTTTCTGCAGATACTGAGACCATTCCCACACTTGCTTGTAGTGCTCAGCCATGCAATCTTACCTTCCAAAATTGGAAAGGATTTGTGCACTCCACACATTTCTACAGCACTCCCTCCAAAAGACACTCATTTTGCTAATTCTTCTGATATGGCCACCTCCACATCAGTCATTTTGCTTGTCCCCTTTGCTAGGGACCATGGCTACATATATCTACCAGGAGTTCCTACCAGCTTCTGTCCTGAAGCATCCTGGTACATCCCACCCTTGTCTGTGCCCTCTCAGCCCATCCAGCTTGGACAGCATGTTCTTTTTGTCAGTATGACCTCTAGGAGGACATTCTTTGGTCACCTCAGGTCTGTCATTCACTTGGAAAGGTCTTATGTGGTTGTTTCAGTCTCCCCAGTCCAAGAAGCATATGGATCCTTCCTCTCTGCTCCCTGCAATGTCTTTGTACCAGTCTCATCTGTCATTCTTCCAAGATTGTGACAGCTACAGTATAATCTACTGTTCTCCACTCTCCCTGATCACATCCATGATGATTATGATGCACATCTTGCCTCCTTGTTGCAAGATACAGCAGCAGACACTCTGCCTTCATCCTCTCTTCCAACAGAGCCTCATTCATGAAGTTTTTATTTGCTTCACTGAGAGGATGGTTTGGGGGGGAAAGTTGCAATTATTAAGGGTCTAGTTATTGTCTACTTTGCTTATTATCATCTATCATCAATCTACTTTGCTCCAAGTCCTCCCTGAGCTCAGTGCAGCTCAGAGCATCAAATTAAGTCATCATCCATCCTTCTGTAGGCTGACAGCAGTCTACCCTATTGCATTCTCTTGCATTCCTGCTCCTTCTTTGTCAGGAGCACCCCCAACCCTCAGCACTCATCTTTGAGTGTTATAGCTCACAAACCCTCCCAAAGAACAGGTTCTACCATCTAGGTACCACATAGGCACACCACCACTCACTCTTTTTGTCTTTTGTGTTGGTTTTGGTTGGTTTTCACCACTGAACCACACTTTGACTCACATTGGTTGGTGATAGCCCAGCATTCCCAAGAATTGCATGGGCATGGCTTAAGGCATACCTCTGTGAGGCAGAGAGGTCCATCTGTAGTCACTGGTAGGTGGGGTGACTGACATCATGATGGACATTGCTTTATACTACTGATCCCCACACTAGACATTGAGACCTAGAACTGACATCCACAAGGATTTGGCACCTTCCAAATATGGATAGGACACCATTGTTTGTTCATCTGCACTCTGCAAGGACCTGTCATCATCATTGCTGCAATACATTTGATTGTGCTCAACAGGCCAAGACATAGCACTGATGCCAGTGATCATACCATTTGACAAACAAGTGTATTTCCAGGACAACCTGGGCAATGTCAGATGCAATGGTGATCTCAATTTGGTGTGTGTGCAGCATTCAATCACATAGGCTGATATTGTCTGTACAGAATATGCTGTGTATGTCAGGCCACCTGTGGTGCAGTCATTCAACTGTAGTGGCATTAGGTTGGTGTCCTTTTGCAATCCAGACCATTCTCCTCTGTCTTTTACATTCAATTGTTCTGCAACTTTGTGGCAACATTTTCCCCTATGCTGTGATTCTATGACAAGAATTCTCTCTGCCCTGTCATAGACTCTCTTGGATGTAGCAACCAATACATTTCTTACTGCTTCTTCTCACATAATTCTGCAATATGTGTAACAGATAGCTCAATGACTGGAGTGTTTGATAACAGCATATAAAGGCAAAGTCCTCCCACTGGTCAGCCCCAATTTCCCTCTCAGACTCACTTCTCCTTGATACTATGCCTCTCTGTCACCCAGTCTTTGCTATCTGCCAGGCACAACAATGCAGTAGCACAGAACTTGTTATATATTCCTGCAATGTTCAACAGATTGTTGAAATTGCATTGTAAGTTTTTTGTTTCTCATTCCAATTTCAGGCTCACATGCACATTGTACAGTCCCATATGTTGTGGAAGGCATATTGTCCCTAGTTGCATCCTGCAATATCTTAAACAGTGTGGTGCATTCTGGGAGTGCTTCTGTGGTATCCTTTCCAATGAACCTTGGCCAGTGCACTTCATCAACTTTGCTGTCAGCAGTACAAATACAGTTTGCATGGAAGTTCTTTGTCATTCTCATGTCAGTTTGTGTGGATTCCAGTGTAAGTTGTTGCCCTGCATCATTTGCTTTGCAAACTATTCACATTTTGTCTTCACAGTGAATCTCAATGAGACACACCATACAGCCATGCTGCTTTCATCTTATGATGGAATTCCACCACTTGCTAGTGGGTTCTCTTGTTCTCCTGTCCTCCCACACCACTCAATTTCTTGTAGCCCCAGGCCAAAATACTGTACCAGATGTCAACTATCTCTTCAGAACTTTCGAGCACAGTCAGCCCATGTTCTGATGGGACATGCTGAAATAGCACCATATTTCCCAGAATACCTAGGCTCACTTACCTCTGTGTACAATGGATACAGACTCATTGGGCCAGAGGTATCCTTCACTTTGCCACAACATCAGACAAATACCAGCCATTGCACACATTCCAGTGAGTTGCACACAGTAAAAGCAATTCACATTGAGCTAACCAACAACATCTTCAAAGGTATTACCCCACACACAAAAGATATACTACTTGGTAATAACAGTCTTAGACAATGCACACCAGCATCAACCTCCAATACCACTAGACATGACACCACAGAGGTAGCAGACCATGAATGTGAACTGCTTCTCACACTCATGTCTGGGATGGGAATTAGCAGATATGATAGAATAGGTCTGCTAGAAAAATGTGATCATTGTGGGGTTATATTCACAGCTAGCAGACTGCATGCTCACATTCATAGTGAGGTATGCCAAGGGGTAGCAAAGTGAAAGGATAAGAGTACCCACCTTCACACAAACATAGAGGTGACCCAAGTTCTGTATGCAATGAAACAACAGCAGTAGACATTAATAAGCTACAGTAAATACTTGATCGGTGGTAGTAATGTGATAGTAATATACTTACACTAGATCAATGATGAGACATGTGTCATCAAGCTCAAACTGCGAGGTGAAGATACAACGATCAGCACACTTACATGACAAGGATGATGGGGGACAGGGAAGAAGAGAGGACAACAACAATGGCAAAGAAAGGACATTGAAAATGATGGGGAGATTGATGATGAGGGAATTGGGAAAGAGCAGGAAGAAATGAAGACTGATCTTATATATGCTGCACATGTCTGATTTTTTTCATTGCTTAATTGGAGTCCTTGGGGGCTGCATGACTTGCGACTGGTAGTCAGGGCTTTTTCTACTTGGACCTTTTCATCAGCACAAAGTGGGGAACCAAAAAAGTTCAGAGTGATAACAAGTGACTCATCACTCAGTAATGATCCCAAAGTCAAATGTAAAAATTGGGTGACTCCCACACTGTCAGAACTTACCAGAATCTGATGAGAAAGGAATCTTTAAACAGGCATAGATGATCCCTGGTGCTCTGCAGGCTGCAGCAAAGCATTGCTTCAGAATGAGACAGAAGATTTTAGGGATGCCACTGTAACAATTCAGCTTCAATTGGAAAGGGTTGCTACTGACTGACCTGCCACCTTTGGTGAGAGTTGGTCCATGCACTGGCAGATGTTTTATCTCTGATAACAATGGGTTGGGTCACAACTGCCACTTCTTCACTATCCCAAGATTTCATAGAAAACTTCCTTGACAACTCCTAGTGGATGCTACCATGAATCTTAATGGAAGAATGAAATGATAAAGGCCTACCAAGTGGTTAGAAACAATCGATGAAATAACTTTAAATGTATCAGAGGCAAGGAACAAATACTTACAGTGGCAGCTTGATTGTTCTGATGGCATTGATGATGAGGGCTCAGATGGTAGTGTTGAGTTGATCACAATTACCCCCCCCCCCCCCACTCCAATAACCCCACCACCCTCTGATCTGGAATCAGAATTGAATGATGACTTCATTATGCTGCTGGAGTGGAAAGAGTTGAAATATTGCTGGTTTCTTGATGCAATCCACCCACTCTGCAACAAGGTGGAAAGGACCTGAGTGTTAAACTGTGTGGCTATTCTGTGTCCATGTGTGTCACAGCTCCACCTTTTGGCACACTATGTGGAGTTTCATCCACACTTATTCTGCCAAAAGCTGCATGTCAACCCTGAAATCTTTGACTGCATCCTTGATCAGATTAGTGATCATCTGATCTTCCAGTCACAATCAAACAACTCACAACTTTTGGTGGCAATCCAGCTGGCTATCTTCTTGAATTGCATTGGCCACTATGGAAATGGCTGCATGTGAGAGGATATCTGTGAATGGGTGGGGGTTGGTGTAGGCTCAGTGATAAATTGCACAAACTGCATCATGGTAGCCATCCTGGACTAATGTGACAAATTCATTTTCATTCCAGCAGGAGACTCTGAGGATATGGAAAGATTGCATCAATGGGTGGGGGAATGTTCTTGTAAAGGGTGGTGAAATGGTCATGGTGGCTGATGGGTCATGGATTGAGTGGTGGATCTACTTGTGGTGGAACCAAGGGCAAGAACCTGGCTTCATCCAGCCAGTGGGCTGTCACCACTACTGGTGATGCATCTACTACAGAAGGTCTTCAGCCAAAGAACATCAACTGGGATGTTCCTCATACTGATATACTTGTTAACTGGTTGCTCATCCATCCTGCAAACCAAAGAATCCTTTTTAGTGATGAGATCACAACCATCTCACCACCTTCACCTGATGAGGGGCCAGTGGGCCATAACAAGAAAGAAGTTCAAGCAATTATTGCCAAAGTCATATTCAAGAATGATCTCTACTACAAGGACATGTACATGGTGGGCCCTGCAAAGTTCCAAGTTAGCATAGGCAACCACATCACTATGTCAGTCTCCTCTTCATATTTTATCTATGATTGTTTAATGATCATTTAGGCTGAAGGGATTGTATCACAAGTGCCATGCACACTTTAAACAATCAGGGGAAGGCATTATGCCTGGTCACATAAGCTATGCAAAACTCCATTGTAAGTTATCAATCAATCCAGTGGGGTTACTGTTGGAATTGACTCTGGTTCTAGACTGTGTCATGTGACTGATCATGAGATGTATTACATGTTAGCTCCACAATGATGTCATACTATCATCATAGATGACATCACATTCTATGAGCTTCCATGCAGTTCTTTACTATACTTAGTAGGTACTTTCCTTATACATTACCTGGTCCATGCATATAGTACCTGTATATAAACTTGGGGGTTTCTCCCCAGTCCACATCAAACAATCCACTGTTCTATCTTCTACACACCAAGCCTCAAGCTTACCACTACAAACACCCTATCTGAATATTAAAAGGCAAATGTTCTGCCATTGCTCTATTCCTCTCCCATTCCTCTGCACAATAGGTTATGAGCCCCAATGTCTAACATCAGTGTGCTATTGTCATGTTTTGCATTGACTGATCACTGTCAATGGACACATCAGCATGGAATGTGATGGCCTAGACATACTAGAATGGGGTGTTATCTCCATTATGTTGTCACTTCTTGTGGGTTGCTATCAGAGTATTCTACTCATCTATTATGGAGGTTTTGGACAGGAAGAGTTTCACAGGTTGTATTATGTGTCAGCTGCTTTCTGGCTAGCAGTGCTTTGTTTGCTGACTTGGCTACATTTATATCAAGAAGTAGTCAATCGCCAACACCATCGAGCTCTACTCATTGCAGCCTACATGTTTGGAGAACAACCTCCACTGAGATATGTAGTCCCTCCACTGCCTCATTACTTACACTTCTTCATTCCCAATCGAGATGATCAAGCAGACCTAGATCCCATACCAGAGTACACTGTTGTAGGAGCAGTAGATCCACCTCCTCAATGTGTCCTGACTCCTCTTCCAGAGGAGGTACAAGCGATGAATGATGCTCTTGCTGAGCCAATTCTTGATGCTGAGAACAATCTCATGATCTTTGATGATCTTGCCAAGTTTGAATTACTTTAATTGTTTGTCACAGTCAGTCAAAGTTATGGGAACTAATCTGTTGTCTAAAAAGATGTCTCTTGTCATTGCCAAATGCACTGAAATCAAAATTGCTGCAGATTGGGATGAGATGTATGAGGGCACAAAGTGGAGAAAATATGTGGTTAAAGAAGTAATAGAGTTCATTGAAGCACTATATGTCTGTGATTGCACATTGTGGCACTACACTGTCCCTTCATTGGTTTCCTTCTTGAAGAAACCAAACCCCATGCTCTACCTGGTTCCTTTGTCAACAGTTGAAAATGCATGGGTTACTATGCCTACTTTCCCCACATTCAACTCCCCACTTGCTTACCCTGGCATTCATGTTGCCTATCATGGTTATCTAGTTGACTTCACTCCAAAACTTACTCATCTTTCATCTCCACATGCCATTGCTAACTATAATGGTTGTGACCTGCCTAGTGTTACATATGAAGACCCTGCCTTGTTTTCAGTCCTGGCATTTGGTGTCACTCATGACACATTTGTCTATGTTTACTATAATGTCCATCCACTCTACCTCACTGGAAACCCTTTCCATGAGCTTGTCCTGTCTTTACAAGTTTGGAACAAGTATCTGGAGCACCATTTCTGAGGAATCTGGACTGACAGGTCTACTGATATCTGGACCATACCTAGGTGGTTCAGAGAACAAAGAAGAAGTGGAGATGAATTTGACTACTACTTATTGGAGTTCCTATGGGATTTTGAGTGAGAAGCCAATATGGGTTGCGAGTGCAGATATACAGAGTCTAATCAACACCTTTACTATGTTGGCAGAACCAGTAGGACTCAATTCACTACTGGCCCTCTTCAGAGGACCTTAATAGGGACTATGAGCATATCATGGCACAGGATACTGGGAATACTTATGTGGAGCCAAGACACCACAGAATTTATTCCACTACTCTTGCAAGGGCTTGCACAGCTGCTGCCACTCACACATGGCTATCCTCTTCCTGGTATCATGGACATACTGTATGCATCTGGAGGCCAGTACCACAAGGATATTAGGGACTGTGTATTGGAGGAGTCTTATAATCTTTTTGAACTATTATCTTACTCCAATTGTCCTGGTTTTCAACTGTATGAAAAATTTCCCTTTCCATATTCTTGCAATTCCATGTATCTGGGATTTCATGTCCCAGAACCTTTACATGATGTCAATTGGAGATTCTTCAGGTATCACTACTTTGAAGATCCTCATTTTGATTCATTGGAATGCAATAACTCTCACATCCCACTTTGGCAATTTGCAGAGAGGGGGACAACTATATGGAAACTACATCAAAATCCTCATGGACCTACTCCAAAACACACTCAAACAAAAAGACCTTCCCAAAAAGCTAGAGCTTCTGCTTGCTGAAAGCAATCCAAACCTCATTCATTAAATTCCACATCCATGGACCCTTATCAATCATTCTTATATGATCATCTAATCGTGAACCTCTACTAGATATCTGAAGGCCTTGGAAAGCAAATCCCCAAACTTTCTGGTCTCAATTATGCCTCTTGGTCAGTTCTTATGAAAGCATATTTTCAAACTCTTGGTTTCTGGGCTATTGTTGAAGGCACCAAAGCATGTCCTGGCATTGGAGTTGCCAGAGATGCTGCCTGGGTTGTCTCTGATAACAGGGCTCAAGGTGTCATAACCTTGTACTGTGATCCCATGATCACAACTTCAGTTGATGGACATGCTACATCCACTCTCAAATGGGCAGACCTCAAAACTAAATATGGTGAACCATCTGCCATGACCACTTTCATGGAGTTCCAGCGACTCATTCATATACAAATCAAGCCAAAGGATGACATTATGGCTAAAATCACTGAAACTTCTATGATCATGTCTGCCATTTTAGGGCAAGGCATTGCCCTTAACGATAAAATCAAAGTGCTTATACTTGTCCATTCAATGTTCCAAGCATGGGACCAAGCCCCAGTAAACATATTATCATCTATAGCTGTGGATCAGCTCTCTCCAGATACTGTGATTCCACAGATGAAGGAGATCTGGAGCCACAAATCTGGTCACACAATGAACAAACTGCCCTTGTGCAGTATTTGCAGGGGCTCACATAATACTCAAGATCACATCATTGGCTATAACAATTGTGGTGGAAGTTCAAGTCAAGGAGGTCAAGGACATGGTCACAGTGGCAACAGAGGATGTGGAGGCTTTACTCCTTACCCTCAGAATCAGCAAGGTGGTTCTCAACAAAAGAACCAAAACAGCAGACATGGCAAAGGCTGTGGCAAGGGAAAAGCCTGTGCCAATGCTGTCAAAATTGATGGGGAAGGTGCTGAAGTTGTGAACTTCGCCTCCATTGAAGAAGTCCCTCAATCATATCCCACTGAGGATATGTATGCTGATTATTTTGAATCAAATGCCATTGAAATCCATGAACCATTGCCAGTGTACTTTCCTGCACCTGCAGAAGTATCTCCACAAGAAATTGTTTACTCCTTAGACATGTCCCAAATGATTGGGACCCATACTATCACCAACAGACCAGTTTTGCCTCATGATGACATATATTTATCCATGGAGGAAGTTGGGTACACTCCCAATTTGCCTTTGTCTCACAGCAGCTTACCAGCTGCCTGGTACATGGATGCTATTGATGAGTCATTCAACTTACAAGTTGAGTTAGTGGACTCTCACCATAAACAAACAAAACCTAATTCCCCATGTCACTGTACAATCTGTCTACAATCACTAGGACTTCAGAGCAACAACCTGGGATTTCCCATTCAGAAACCAAAACAATGGCAGGATTTGGACAATCTATCAATGCAGAGGAGGATACTATTTCCCCCTGTTGAGGAGAGATCCTTACCTGTATGAAGCAGTTGTTTGCCACTCCCATCTTCCAGTTTGGGAATGGGAGATTCCAATGTGGCTGTACAGACAGTGGGAGGAATTGGGACCTATAAAGAGGTATCTTCTTGGTCCTATGCAAGAACTGCAGGACATGGACAGATTAATATCCTCAGTGAAGGAACTATAGTTTTGTGCCTTGAACAAGCATGCACATTAACCCTGCATAATGTGGTATATAGTCTACTATTCTCCAAGTGACTATGCCCACAAAATCAGCTCTTAACAAATGGGTACAAGAGCACTGCGACATTACATAACAAGATTATTCAAGCACCAGATGGCCAGATTGTGGTTGAAGCCTCATTGTCTTCTCCCACTTCACCATTACATTGGTTTATTGGAGTGCCTATTCACTCTTCCAATGCTTTTATGGTCCTTTGCCCTCTGATTAAAGCATTATCACCTACTTCTCTGTGGCATAATTGCATGGGACACCTGGCATCAACAATACTACCTCATTTACACCAGTTGGGTCTTCTGAAATTGTCATTATCAAATGATGTGCCTCCCTGTAAAGGATGTGCACAAGGCAAAATGGCTTCAGAGTCATTTAAACCTTCCTGGAAAAGGGCTATTAAACCCTTAGAACTCATTCATGCCAACCTTCTTGAATTACCAGTTGAGTCATACTTCTGGTCAAAATATATTCTTACACTCTTGGATGATTACTCTTCCTTCAGTTTCTGCCTTTACCTGCAGAACAAATCTGACACTTACTCAGCCTTTTCTAACTGGCTGGTTTCTACTCAAAATTTGACTGGTCATCACCTAGTCTTGCTCCATTTGGATCAAGGGGGAGAGTTTATGGGAAATACTTTCAAATTACTCCTCACTTCTCATGGAGTCACCCATCAGTTATCAATAGCTGATCATCCTCAACAAAATAGTCAAGCAGAATGGTTCAATTGAACTATTCTGGAAAAATCTGGTGCTATTAGGCATCAATCCTGTGTACTGAAGCAATATTGGAATTTTGCTTTTGATTGTGCACTGCATGTGTACAACAGGACCCCTCTCAAGAGGGTACTATACAAAACTCCTGCAAAGTTGTTTCTTGGCAAGATTCCAGACATTTCATATTTCCACACATTTGGTTGCAAAGCATATGTATGGGTTCCAAAAGAATAATGAAAAGATAAACTGGAACCACATGCAGTCAAAATGGTTTTTCTAGGTTATGAACCAAGTACCAAAGGATATTGCTTCCTTCATAGTCAGAAGATCATTATTTTTCATACTGCAAAATTCATAGAAGACTCTTTCCCTTTCTGCTCGAAACCTCAAAAATCTGAAACCTTTGACCCTGGTTCTGACAACAACCAATCTTCCTCAACTGAATCAGAGTTATTAAGCCTACCAGACTTATCTGAGCCTGATCAGCTCAATAATGGACCTCATCAGTCCAGACCCCAAAGTCCCAAACCACATAATCCAAACCCACAACAGGAAGCTGCAGACCAGCATTGTAGATCAGCTCCACAAAGAGCACCTGTTGCTATACCACCAGTTGACCCCTGTCATCCCCATCATCCCCATCAACCTTATAGTATTCCCACAGATTGATTTAATCTTTGGAGATCTCATCCTGAAGAAGCAGAAGACAGAGAACCACATCCTAGAAGGCAAATTATCCCTCTACCAAACCTGGTAACATATATGGAGAAAAGAGAAATCCAGTGGATGTTGAAAGGGATATTCAAAGATGTCAGGATGAATTACAAGAACATTTTCGAAGAGTTGATGAACAGGTTCAAGAAATGAATCAAAGGAGAATGGAAAACATGAGGAGACAACAAGAGGAAAGATGACTTCTGTCACCTCTTCATCCTGTACCTCCTCAGGTACCTCGAGAATGGACTCAACACCCATCTCAGACACCACCATCTCCACTTACTCCTCTCCCTGATTCTCCTATGGAGCAAATTCATTCACAACTAAATACCATCAAAATTCTCTTGGCTGCTCATGTCAAAGAGTCACCAGAACACTTTAAAGATGTTCTAAAGTTATCTCCTGACCTGCAAAGGAAATGGTTCAATGCCATGAAGGACAAAATCAAGTCTATTGAAGAAAGACAAGTATGGACTTTGGTGGATCCAAAACCTGATTGGAAACCTGTAAAATGTTGATGGGTTTTTGCTATCAAAAGTGATGGTCATTATAAAGCATGTCTTGTGGCAAAAGGCTGTACACAAGAATTCAGTACCAACTTTGAAGACACCTTCTCTCCAGTGGCTCACTTTGAGACTGTGTGAATCCTTTTAGCCTTTGCTGCTCAGAAGAATTGGGAAATGGAAGCCCTGGATGTTAAAACTGCTATCCTATATGGCAATCTTGATGAAGAAATATACATGGAACAACCAGAAGGTTTCAAAGTGAAGGGTCAAGAACACAAGGTCTATCAGTTGCTTAGAGCCTTATATGGCTTAAAGCAAGCTGTGTTGGCCTGGAACAAAGCCCTACACACATCACTATTATGCATGGGTTATGTTCACTCAAAAGTGGATGCTGGGATCTATATTTATAAATCCAAAGCTGGCAAAATCATTTTCCTTGTCTGTGTAGATGATGGACTTTTCCTCAGATCAGACAAATGTCTACTCAAAGCCAAGAAAGACAAGTTTATGAAGAAATGGGAATCCCATGACTTAGGAGAAGTAAAAGAATATTTAGGAATTCAAATTCACCAAAATTGATTGAAGAAAGAAGTCTATCTCAATCAAACTCCTTATGTCAAAAAGGTTATTAAACACTTTAATATGGAGACTGCATGCAATGTTCACACTCCATTACCATCAGGATATCAACCAGAAAAGGCACCAACAGACTATCAGGCTACCTCACAAATTTGTTACCAATATCAACCCAGCATTGGGTCATTACTTTATATGGCTCTGGGAACTTGTCCAGACATCGCTTTTGTGGTGATACAAATGAGCCAATACATGGCTAATCCCACTGAGGATCATAAAAACAAAGCACTGCACATAGTTTACTATGTTGCTTCTACTCTAAAATTAGCACTATATTATTCTGGACTTGAGTCATGAATTTATGATTTTGCTAATTCAGATTGGGCTGCCAACAAAGATACTCATCATTCAACCACTGGCTATGCAATGTTCCTTGGAACTTCTCTTGTTTCCTGGAGGTCTCACAAACAGAAGACAGTTGCATTATCCTCTACTGAAACCAAATATATGGCTTTATGTGATGCTGCCAGACAGATCAAATGGCTTCATATGCTATTTGAAGAATTGTCATTCAACATGGATAAGACCATTCTTTATTGCAATGATATGGGTGCTCACTTTATAGCTGAGAATCCTGTTTCAGATGGTCATTCAAAACATATTGATGTCCAGTGGCACTTTGTTCACAAATGTGTTCAGGATGATCTTTTTGCAATAGAGTATATTCAAACTGATGATCAGAAAGCATATGGTCTTACCAAATCTCTTACCTGGCAGAAGTTCAAATCAAATCACTCATCAATGGGACTTGTTATTCTCCCATTTTAGAGAAAGGGGGAGTGTTGGAATTGATTCTGGTTCTAGACTGTGTCACATGACTGATCACAAGATATATTACATGTTAGCTCCACAATGATGTCATACTATCATCATAGATGACATCATATTCTATGAGCTTCCATGCAGTTCTTTACTATACTTAGTAGGTACTTTCCTTATATGTTACCTAGTCTGTGCATATAGTACCCATATATACACTTGGGGGTTTCTCCCCAGTCCACATCAAACAATCCACTGTTCTATCTTCTACACACTGAGCCTCAAGCTTACTGCTACAAACACCCCATCTAAATATTAAAAGGCAAGTGTTCTGCCATTGCTCTATTCCTCTCCCATTCCTCTGTGCAATAGTTACAGTCACTGATGTGTATGATTACAGAAGCTATTCTCAACACCTTACCCTGGTACAACAATCTGCATTCCATCTGGCAGGGCAACCCCTCCTTCAACTCTGACCCAATTAATTCTGAGCCAGACAAAAATTGTGCTGAAGATTTTTTAGCCATTGTCCAAAATAAATCATCTGGTATGCTGAAGACTTCAGACTTGGGAGTGGGGTCACCTGCTGCTCCAGGAGATGAAGGTACCCCTTCAAATACTGGAACTGAGGAAATGTGCAGCAATCAAGATCTGGAGGATGGTGAAGTCAACAAGAGGATGTCTCATGTTGGTGATCTAGTCACAAATGAGGGGGATGAATTTGGCAATGGTATCTTTGATCTGGAAGGCACAGACCCTGGCTTTGGAGAGGAAGAGCAGGATGTTAACATGGACTCAGTGTCAATTCACAGTGATCAGGTACATTTCTATTGAGACATCACTAATGGATTGTTGCTAATGGATCAGCAGTCATATCTTCAGCCATTGACTCCAGAAGTGCAGTCTCAATTCTCCCTCCCTCACAAGTCTTGCACACCCTCCTTGGATAATCACTCTGCATTCTGCCAGTCACCATACCTTCATCCCCCCACTTCCACTGGAAGTGTTATTTCCTCTGTGTCATCATCATCTAGCTCTTCTGGCAAGGGGAAGGCTGTCACAAGGATCCCATGGTCCTCGTCATCCAAGACAACATCAATGGAGGCAAGTTCTCTCCCAGTCACTTGCAACAAGTCTCAACTTCAAAGCCAGGTCACTGACTTGAGTCAAGAGGCCAAGTCAATGCTAGCATCCTCATCTTCTGGTAAGATTGCATGGTACCTTGTGAAAATGCAATATATGCTGAAGGATCGGGAGCTTGAGTTGAAGAAGGAGCAGCTCAAGATGCAGTGGAAAGATATGGAGGATAAGCATCAAAGGGAGCAGGAGCTCTGGAAGCTTGATATCCAGCAGAAGAATGCTGAAGAAAATGCCTTCACAAAGGAGGCCAAAACCCTTCGACTCAAAATTCAGCTCACAGAGCTCATGAAGAGTGGTGGCAGCTCTGACTCAACACCTTCCAATCCCACTGCTTAGGCCACCCTTCATGATCACATTGATATCTTTCTTTTACCCATCACATCTCAGCTCAGCTCATCATTTCCTTTGTTGTACTTGTGTCTCAGTCCCAGTGCACTGCATGATCATTGAGTACATGCTTGCCCCATACTGTATTACTTCTTCATCTCCCCTGTACACACCCAAACACTGTATCAAGATGCAATGTAGGGCAATTTTCATTTGCAGAATGCATGTGGTATCATAAGTGACTTCTCCACAGCAACAGGAGAATGGCAAGACATCACATTGCTACCAAAAATGGAAATTTCCCTGAAGGAAGCAGTCGAGGACAATCTTGACATGGACATTACCCCACAGCTAGAGCAAGGATTGATGGCAACTGGATGGGGTAGCTGGGACAATACTGATGCTGTGGCTGAGGTCAATGCATGGGGTCCTGGTGAATGGGGTGGATGGGACACTGATAATGGGCAAGAAATGCCATGGGACACTAATACTGAGTGCATGCCTGTTGACAATGACCAGGAGTGTAGCAGTCCTCTTCCTATCTGGTCAGACAGTGTGCCAACATGGGGCCACAACTTGACATCACACCACTCAAGGGTGAATTTAGTGCATGACACTTATGCACATTCAAGCCAAGAGAGGGCACATGGTTGCATAGCAACCAACAACACTACATACAGCAACTACAAAAGAACAGGAAGGGAGACAGGAGCAGAGGGGAAGTGAGAGGTGAGAGAGAGGAGGCTCTGGAAGAGGAGGGAAACAGTGGCAATGATGAACAGAATGGGATAGGTGAGGATGGTGAGGATCCCCCAGAGGAAGGGAACACCCTAGTGGAGGGGGAATAGGTGAGGCATCCTGGAGGGAGAGGGTTGACAGGGGCAGCAACATGTGTAGATGATGAGGATGTCATCATTTTTTGAAGGGGGCACATGGCATAGGGAGGCCCAGGGACAGGGGACGAGGATACAGCCACAGTGTGCTTAGTCAGACAGACATGGACATGTGCATGTAGAGTTACATACATAAACATGACAAGCTCAGTTCACATCAGAGGAGTCCAGTCTGACTGCTCCAATGGTATCACACACCCCACACATGCATCATATGTACCAATGTAAATTAGTGTGTATTTTCACTGGCCACCCATTGGATTTACAAGAGGGCATATACATTTGTCTGAGATCGCTCTACACAATCAATTAATTCTTGTATGCATTTATGTGGGAACAGCCTGCAGATCCATCGCTATATCCAATATATGTGGCCCACCACATAGTGGGATGTGCACATACTGATGCATGTTCTCTCACATGTAATATGCAAGGCATGCCTGGTTGCTGTCTACACCATCAACCTGGTGAACCAAAGCTGCTCCTGACAGTGCAATCACAGTGCCTGAATTGTATCATAGCCACATTCCAAGCTCTGGGACAACAAAGTTGAGTGGAGCATAGTTGCTGATGGTCAGCAATGTGTCTAACCATACCCTTTGGCCATTCATATCTTTATTGGCAGGAGAAGCCTGATTTACCATCAATGACATGGAACTGTAGATGGAGTTCCAGACTGGCAAGACAACCTGCATATCTGTCCTTGCTGAAACCATGCCAGTGAGAGATTGATGGTGCCTTTAAGATCTGTGGCTTGGTGAAAGTGGTTTGAATCATGCCACCATCTGCCTGGCCCATTGGACCTCAAACTCCATGCAAGCAGGATACTGAGCATTCCCAATGAATTCCAAAGCTCAGCCTGATCTGAACATTAGCACAGTATGGAATGACAAATTCAATTGTACAACTTGATAAGCTTGGCTGAAGGCATTTGGGAGATACCACAGGAGGATGTTTCCCACTTTATCAATCACTGCTGCTGGATGGGTGATTTCCATGTACATAAGTCAAACAGTCTGCACTGGCTTTCACATCCCACATTTCCTCAACAACAACTGTGACAGTCTTAGCCTTTCCAATTTCATTGATTGCATCACTTACTGTATTCGCAATATGCTTGGACTATGATGGGTAAAATGTGGTCCACTCCACAAGCTATCTGCAACAGAATCAATATGTGCAGGAGGGCGCATGGGCTGCCCATGACCTCTTCACACAACCTGGATGTCATGTATGCAGAGACAGACTCCATCAGATCCATTTTCAAATTACCTGGCAGGCTATTGGGACTTTGCAATGAGGTCATTGTATGCCAGACAAGGGGCAGGTAGTTGGAGTGAAATTCTGAGATCATTGGTATGGATGGTCAATATGCCAAATTGGCATTCTCATTATGGCACTGTCTGGGAACCAATGTATTCTCAAGCATCAGAAAGGAAATCAAAACTATCAAAGGTCAGTTGATATTGCACATTTGAATTGTCTCTGCTGTCCAGTATCATGCATGTATCTGCACAACAATGCCATCTCTACAACCCTTGTATATGCCCCAAGTTGATATATGATGTGATAAAGGCCCCTTGTTCACACTATGATGCAAGCTGAGCTGATGTGGACCCCCTTGTTGACACAACCAGTGCTGATACCAGCTGTCAGTGTTCACAACATGAGGTAGCATGAGTTGTTGGGTTTCATATATTTGGCACATTGGTGGGCCTGCCATCTATATGAGGGACCCCACATGGGATCTGCCTGCCAGCCACCATGCCTTCTTTTTTGCAGGTGAGGCGTTTGACCAAATTGTCACTCAGAGGTTCACAATCAGTACTGCAAAAATGTCACAATGATATGGGGATGGGCTGGATACATTGTCTTTACTTGCCATCCCCACTCCCATCTGTGGGGTCCTTTGACATGATGTCTGAGATGAATGATGGGCCCATCAATCAAGTGGCCATTATCTAACATATGGCAGACATGCTCAGCAATATATGTGGTCCAACAGTATTGCATACCATCTTTTGGGATGTTCCTGCTGAGCCTCCATGTGTTTTGACACTATCCACAATATACACTATGGGTATACATATCAGCTTCATTGGGTGCAACATTCCCTAGATGGGCCTGACCATTGGTTGTGACAACACTCACTATATATCGGACAGGCCTGCCCATCAGTTTTGACTGGTTCAACATTTCCCAGGCAGGCCCATCCATGGGTTGTGACAGTATTCACTGCATACATGATGGGCCTGCCCACACATGGTGATGGATTGGATATTCCTTTGATGGGCCTGTCCATGGCTTATAACAGCACCTGCCATATATTGGATGGGCCTGCCTATTAGTTTTGATGGTTTCAACATTTCTTCAACAGGCTTGTCCATTGGTTGTGATCTCCTCTGCCATATACATGGTGGGCCCACCTGTAAGTTGTGACAGATGCAACATCCTTTTGACAGGCCTGTCCATCAATTTTGATGGGTTCAACATTTCCTGGATGGGCCCATCCATGGGTTGTGACAGAATCTGCCACAGAAATGACAGGCCTGCTGTAGGGAGCTGTATACTCCCTGAAGCAGAAGCTGGGCACCATCAAACAATTCCACTGCCTTCTGGCAAGCCCCTATCAGCATTACCCAGTTCATTGCCTTTGGAATTCCCTACACCCATCCCCACATGTCTTCCCCTACCCCGAGTTGGTTTCAGAATTTCCCCTGGTTGTCACCATGCTGTCCAGACCCATCAGAACATCACTCTGGTTTCTGTACCCCCTTGCCACCACTCATTGTCCTGCCACATCCCCAGTCAATCTCACCAGATACCAATAAAAACTCCAATTACCCCTGTCACCCCAAAATTCTGCACAGCCTTTCTCCACACTCATAGACCCTCCCCCTCAGTGTGTCTGCTCTCCCCTCAACCCTTGTCTACCATTTCTTTCACATACCCATGTCTTGTTGGAAGATACCCATCTTTTCCCCTGCTACTTTTCATTTGCAGCATTTGCAACTGGTGTGAGTCAAAGTGTGGTTCAGTGATGAAAACCAACCAAAACCAACACAAAAGACAAAAAGAGTGAGTGGTGGTGAGCCTATGCAGTACCTAGATGGCAGAACCTTTGATTTGGGTGGGTTTTTGTGAGCTACAACACTCAAAGACAAGTGCTGAGGGATGGGGGTGCTCCTGATGAAGAGGGAGCAAGAATGTGATAGAAAGTGATAGGGTAGACTGCTGTCAGCCTACAGAAGGATGGATGGCAACTTAATGTGATGTCCTAAGCTGCACTGAGCTCAGGGAGGGCTTGGAGCAAAGTATATTGATGATAGACAAGGATAAGCAAAGTAGACAATAGTTAGACCCTTAATAAAGTCTCAACTATTGAAGCTGCTGAATGAATTACTGAGTGATGATAAAATGCAAGCAAGAGGGGCTCTCTGATGTCTTCTCTTTTTTTTTTGCTATCTAAGTACAGTGATTTATATACAGTACAGGGGTGTTGCCCATGGAAAACAAGGTGCAAACACTTGGTAAGTGATTGGTAATCATCTTGGGAAGCATTGGTAAGCATTGGTAAGGATTAGCAAGCCAAAAGGCAAAGGATCAGCAAGCAAAGTCAAATGATTGGTAAGTATTGGCAATAGGTGAGTCAAAGACAGTCAAAACATCAAAGTATGAGTCAAGTAATGTCAGGAACTGGGAAAGCACACTGGAATTGCATTAGGGGGAGGCTGTTCATGTCACATCTCAAAGAGATCACTTCTAGGCCAAGGTGGGATGACAGAGAGGCAGCACTGATCTGATGCCAATATAGTACATCCAAAAGTGGACAGGGTGAGTCAGATGTCAACAGGGGTCAAGCTTTGGGGGTCTGTGGGGTGACAGGAGCATAGGGGATTGCAACTTTCCCCCCAAAACCATCCTCTCAGTGAAGCAAATAAAAACTTCATGAATGAGGCTCTGTTGGAAGAGAGGATGAAGGCAGAGTGTCTGCTGCTGTATCTTGCAATAAGGAGGCAAGATGTGCTTCATACTCATCCTGGATGCAATCAGGGAGGGTGGAGAACAGTAGATTATACTGTAGCTGTTGCAATCTTGGAAGAATGATGGATGAGACTGGTATGAAGACATTGCAGGGAGCAGGGAGGAAGGATCCATATGCTTCTTGGACTGGAGACACTGAAACAACCACATAAGACCTTTCCAAGCAAATGACAGACCTGAGGCAACCAAAGAACATCCTCCTAGAGGTCATACTGACAAAAAGAACATGCTGTCCAAGCTGGATGGGCTGAGAGGGCACTGACGAGGGTGGGATGTACCAGGATGCTTCAAGATGGAAGCTGGTAGGAACTCCTGGTAGATATATGTAGCCACAGTCCCTAGCAAAGGGGACAAGCAAAATGATTGATGTGGAGGCAGCCATATCAGAAGAATTGATGAAATGAACATCTTTTGGAGGGAGTGCTGTAGAAATGTGTGGAGTGTGCAAATCCTTTCCAATTTTGGAAGGTAGGATCGCATGGCTGAGCACTACAAGCAAGTGTGGGAATGGTCTCAGTATCTGCAGAAACAGCAGAGATATGTTGAAAACTGGAATGCTGTACATGGGAGCTTAAGAATTTTAACCAGCACTTAACTTGCTCCCTTTCTTTTTCTTTGGCACTGATGACTCATTCTTGTGCAAGGGATGACTGCTGACATTTCTGGCTGTCCTTCTTTGCATGAGGGCTACAGTCTTCATCTCCATTTATCAGCTGTATCCATGTCCACCTCACCAAACACCTTTGGTGTGTGACACTGGTTTTATTTCACATGCTTTTGTACTGCACTGACATCTGTCACACCCATCTTTATTTTCTGGAATTTTACTTTACCTTCCCCACTTTACTCCAACTTGTACCTACATTCCATGTACCATATAAAATTCCACCTTAGCATTGGAAACACACCACCCACTTTTGGAGTCACTATCTGTGTGTTGTTCACCAGTCTAAAAGAGTTCCCTAGAGTCTAAAGAGTCTACAGTGCCTACAGTGTCTTCAGTGTCTTTCATGTCTTCTGCATCTCTTACTGCAATGAGTCCCACTTCATGTTCCTCTCACCTCAAAATCATCCTCTGCACATCAAGGTCATTGTTTGGAATTTCATATACCCAGCCTGTTCACTCTTCATGCATTGACAAACCTTTGGAATTTAATTCTGTGACTCTCACTCATCTGTTCAAAGCCTCTAATAACATTCTCTACTCCTCCTTTCTACTCAGCACCCCTTGGGACAATCATAGGGAAATCCCCTTCAGTCTTCCTCTAGTTGCATGCCTCCCAGAGGTCATGTCCCACAACATTTTGGAGCCCACTGTGAGGGGTCTGAAGATCTGGAAAGGAGATCCTTATGACCCACTTGTCAAAGAACTGAACTTGAAGAGCTCTTAGACCCCTTCTGCAGACTATCTATTTCCTCATCAGAAATCTCAATTCTGGTATCTGATCCCCAGAACATTTCAGAGCCTCATTTGTCAGATTCAGACCTCAGCCTAGATGAGATCTTCCAGAGTTCTGAGTCTCCTACATTTTACCCAGCATTCCCTGGAGGTTTTGACCTCGATGAATCTTTTGCCCCTCCTGCTGAGTGTCAAGAACTTTTGCCACTATCAGACCTAACTTCCTCATCATCCTTGTCATCTAGCAATTCTGAGCTAGCTGCTGAACAGCTTCTCATCCTGTCACAGTCACTCATTGTAGTCCCCAATATCCCTCCTACTCCAGCTCCTACACCAAATACCCCAGCCTTGTTTCTTCCAAATCCTGCACCTCATACCTTCCAAATTCCGAATCAAAACCCCACACCAGTTCACATAATGTCTGGAGCTAGAGATATGCCACTCTGGGGTTCCAACAAAGCCCCAAAGTTTTCTGGTTGCACTGATGATATCACCCATTATCTCAAGGATGTCAAACAGCTCTGCATGGAAGCTGGTCTTGTTGACAGAAAAGATAAGATCCACTGGGTCATTCACTATGTGGACCACCATGAGGCAGAATTTTGGTCCACCTTAGATGCTGCTACTGACAGTAATGACAACTGGGATGTGTTTTCCAAGGAACTCCTGGACTACTACCCCAGTGCTTCAGTGAAGGATCATTGCTATACCAAAGCCAACCTCAAAACCCTACTCTACCATCAGGTTCAGAAGCCTATGGAGTTGCTGGAAGATCTCAGGAAATATGTCCACAAATTTAGGTGCATCCTCAGCCTTGTTCAGAAGAAGAAGAAACTCTCAGAGGACTATATCAATGAGAAATTCCTTGAGGGGTTTCCCCTGAGGTTCTGGAATTCTTTGCTCACCTGCTTGCAACTTTCTGACCTAGATCATGACATTGATGAACCATGGGAGTTCAGCATAGTCTACAAACATGCTAACTACCTCCTCAGTGGAGCAAAAAGAAATCTCCCTCAGCCCAACTCATCAGCATTGTTCCCACAGAACCCTGCACCTCCCTCCTCATTGACTGTCCCAACTATCTTGAAACAGGAATACATCCAAGTTGCCCAACAACCTGCCTCTGTGTCTCTCACTTAGCAAAGTCAAGAAGGACAATTCCACTGCTCTTTCAATCCACAGTGTTTCTTCTGTGGAGGCACTGACAGTCACCACATGGCAGAGTGCATGCTGTGCCATGAATATGTCCAGGCTGGGAAATGCTCTCTGATTGGAGGAAGAGTTTTTATGCCTGATGGCTCTGACATTCCTAGGACAGCAGCTGGTCAGAGTTTCAAAGATAAGATCAACAACTTCCTTGCCATGTGTGACTCTATTATCACCTCAGCAAACCTCATTTCAGTACAACATCCCAGCCAGTCATCAAGCTTGACTTGTGGACATGACACTTCACCACATCTCATCAGCACAATGTTCTTCAGTAATGAAGAGGCCTCAGAATTTCAATTTGACTTACACCCCTCCTCCTATCTAATTGACAAAGAACTAGGGGAGAATGCCAATGAAGAGGACCAGCACACCTTGGCAAGGGCTTATGTTCAGGTAGAAGAGTTGAAGAATGCCATCAAAAAGAAGAAAACTGCTCATTTTGACAGCATAGAAATTCTGGCTCATTGCCAGCAAGCTCCTGTGACCATTCCTGCATCTTCTAATGTGCCAGCTGCCTCTAAACTGCCCAGAAATCTTGCACCAGCCATTGGTAAAACTCCAGTTGCTCCTAACACCACAGATCCTTGGAAAACCAAACCCTTAACAAACTCCACACCCCAATTCCACTACCAAAGTAGCTTTGACAAAGCAGCAGCTACCAAAAGGATTGTAAACCAGGTCCTGGATGTGAAGATGGAGATCTTGACTAAAGACCTCCTAGCTGTCAGTCTGGAGATTCACAAGCAGGTCAGAGAACTGGCCACAATGAAGAAGATAATGATTGGGAGCTTAGAAATGGTGTCAGACACTACCCCTTCTGCTGCCTGGGCATCCTATGAGCATTACTGGGTCAGAGACACCAAAGGGAAGTGTGTAGGGCTCGCCACAGCTTCCTTGTGTGCTGTCAATGGTGTCCTAATGGACAAACTCCACATCAAGTGTATCCTGGACAGCAGCTGTCAAGTAGTAGCCTTATGATGGGAATTATGGGAAGCCTTAGGAGCCCCTCTCCATTCTGATATGAGCATGACCCTGGAAGCCACTAACCAGTCTAAAGAAAGTACTCTAGGGGTCATAGAGAATGCCTCCTTGTGCATAGCAAATGTCAAGGCACATCTCCAGATTCAGGTCATTAATCACATGCCTTTTGACCTTCTGCTCAGACAACCCTTCTTCTGCCTGCTCATTAGTGTCCTATGTGATTTCCCTGATGGAGAACAGTCTCTAGAAATCTGTGACCCCAACTCCAGGAAACAAGTTCTAATTCCAACTTGCCCCCACAACAGGCTACAACCTCTTCTGCAATTTGTAAACACTGAGGACAAAGAAGACTACTTTGCATGTAAACAGATGTGTTGCCACATGAACCCACCTGAGCAGGGTTTTTAGTATTGGTCAAGGACTCATTTGGATTGCAAGGAGACTGTGACAATGCTTTCTCCATGTGTTCTCTCTATATTTCTGATCCATCTTTATACCCTTTGAAGTCTACTACCCTTTTGCCTGCAGACACTGTCAAAAATTCCACTGTGGCATTTATCTACAATATACAAAACAAAAGTATGCCTTTCATTGATCCCTTCAATTCCAGCTCCATTTCTCCACTGACAATTTCACCCTTACACTCTACTTATCAGTTTGACCCTGTTCATCACATATTAAAATACAAGCCTGTAGCAAGGAAGGTGAGGCTGGTACTGACATCTATTCCCACAGAATTCCAGGTAGAGCATCAGGAGGTTGAAGATCCCCTTGCAGATTTACCTGTACTACCTACTCATCCTCCTCCATTCATGCCAGGTTCCAGGTTTACCTGGGAAAGAGCTGATGAGCTTGATCTGGATGTGTTAAAGTTCCTCTGGCCTGCAGAATTAGACCTGGTATGATGGCTGGTCAGAATGCATGAAAATGCCTTCACTTGGGACACTTCAGAGAGAGGAACCTTTCAAGAAGATATGTTTCCACCACTAAAGATACCTATGCTAACCCACAAGCCTTGGGTTGAGTGGAATATACCCATTCCTCCAGCTATTTTCTGTGAAGTCATTAACATAATTAAAGAAAAGATTTCCAGATGAGTCTATGAGCTGTCTACTTCATCCTATCACTTGAAATGGTTTTGTGTTGTAAAGAAGGATGGAAAATCTCTGCATCTCATCCATGACTTACAACCCCTAAACACAGTATCTATTCAGGACTCAGCCATTCCCCCCTCTGTCAATTTGATTGCAGAAGCCTTTGCCTGTCACTCAGTCTACAGGATTCTAGACCTTATGGTCAGGTATGATCATCGCACCATCCATGACAATTACTGCAACCTCACTACCTTCCAAACCCCTATTGGCACCCTTTGACTCACTAAACTACCTATGGGCTACACAAATGCCATCCAGATTTTCCACAGAGATGCCTGTTGGATATTGAAGGTCAAAATTCTGGGAGTTACCATCCCATTCATTGATGACTGTCCAATTAAAGGCCCTAAATCATGCTACCAAAATTCTGATGGTACCTATGAGATGATCCCACACAATTCTGGGATCAGATGCTTCATCTGGGAACACCTACAGAACATCAACTGTGTCTTACACTGTCTGTGCCATGCAGGAGCCACTGTTTCAGCAAAGAAGTGTGCCATTGCTGTGCCATCTATCATAGTTGTCAGGCACAAAGTGTCATTTGAAGGCAGAATTCCAGATGAGGCTAAAGTTCAAAAGATTAAAGACTGGCCTTACTGCACACACATTACTGAAGTGCATGGATTTTTAGGTCTTTGCTCATATTGCAGGATCTTCATCAAAGACTTTGCTAAACATGCATGTCCCCTTGTTGAGTTAACCAAGAAGGATGTCCCCTTTAAATTCCACAACAAACATAGGGAAGCCATGGTGTATCTCCACTGAGCTATCATCTTGTCTCCTGCACTGTGAACTATCAACTATAATTCCAAAAGGAAGGTCATACTAGCAGTGGACACTTCTAACATCGCTGTCAGGTACCTTCTCATGCAGGAAGGGGAGGATGGTAAACCACTACCCAGCTAGGTTCAGCTCAATAACCCTCAATGATCATGAATTCCACTACAGCCAAGCAAAGCTTGAGCTATTTGGACTTTTCTGTGCCTTACATGATGTCAGACTCCATATCTTCAGTGTGCAGAATTTAGTTGTTGAAGTGGATGCATGGTACATCAAAGGGATGATTAACAATCCCAATTTACAGCCCAATGCTACCATAAACCACTGGATTGCTGGAATTCTTCTGTTTGACTTCAAGCTCATACATGTTCCAGCACACAAGAACACCACACTGGATGGACTTTCAAGGAGACTGAGGGTGGAGGAGGATGAGGAAGGTGAAGAGGATTATGAGGATTGGATAGATGAGTGTGGGGCTTTTGCTGTCAAACTCTTGAATCATAAGGAAGCTCATTTCAAGTCCTTGCCTTATCCTTCAGAAATTCTGAGTGTTGTGTCAGACTCACCCCTCACCCTGCTGCAGAGTCTAAGCATTTTTACCACTGAAGATTAGAGAGCCTAGTGTGCCTCATGACTCAGTATTTTGTTAAGGGTGGAGAGCTATGGAGGAAAGAGCCTCAAGGATGACACCAGCTAGTGGTTGCTCCTCACAGACATCTCAGTATTCTCTGCCAGGCTCATGATGAGCTAGGGCACAAGAGTATCTTCTCAACCTGCATGCATTTTCTGACTTGCTTTTGGTGGCCTATGCTAGAGCAGGACATCTGCTGGTACATCAAATCATGCCATGAGTGCCAGATCCACCATCTGGACTGCATACATATCCTGCCAGTCATCACTGTCCCCAAACCCCTGTTCTATAAGGTGTACATGGACACATTCTTAATGCCAAAGTCAAATGGCTTTCACTATGTCACCCAAGCTCACTGCTCACTCACTAGTTATCCAGAATGGGCTATGCTTCATGCAGAGACAGGCAAGTCCATCAGAAAATTTATCTTTGAACAGATCTTGTGCTGCTGGGGGATGCTGTTTGTGGAGATTGTCACAGATAATGGTGGACCATATGTTCTTGCCCTCAATTGGCTTTCCAAGACCTTTGGAATTTGCCACATATTCATCTCCCCCTATAATTCACAAGCCAATGGAATAGTTGAAAGACAACATTTCAACATGAGAGAGGTGCTGGTGAAAAGTTGTGGAGGGGAGGTGTCAAAGTGGGCAGAAGTTGGCCCTGTGGTATTTTGGGCAGAGAGGGTCATGGTCCACAAGGCAACTGGATTTTCTCCATTCTATATGGCTCACAGTGTCAAACCCAGACTCCCCTCTGACCTCATCAAGGCAACATTCTTAGCCCCTTTTGAGGTGAAATTTTACTCAGCAACAGAACTCATCACTCACCATGCTCACCAACTCCAGAAAACACCCAGAAGACCTCACTTGCATGCATGATCTAGTCCTGAAATCCTGCTTTGCATCAGCCAAGGATTTCATCACTCACTTTACACATACCATCAAAGATTTTGACTTTGAAACAGGATCACTCATCCTTGTACAGAACTCCCACATTGAACTAGAACTTGACCATAAAACCAAACTGTGTTACCTAGGGCCAATGATCATTGTATGACACACTAAAGGTGGGTCATACATACTTGCAGAATTAGATCATGCAGTGTCAAAATTCCACTTCACTGCCTTCTGCCTGTACCCCTACTTCCCATGGGATAACACTCATATTGAAGTCACTCAGCTGCTTGGAAATTCTGCACAGGACCTAGATTGCATCAAAGACAATTGCTACCAGATCCTACACTCGCTGACATCCCTTTGGACAAGTCAGATGAGTAGCATGTCTTTATCTCCCTTTTTTCTTTCCTTTCTATTCTTTCTTTTATCAATACCCATTCCTCCTCATATAAATCCCTGCTGTCAAAAAAAAAAAAAATTCTGCTGCACCTTACCATTCTTCTCAAAGATGTTCTCTCTTTTACCATACACCAAAACAAAAACAGAGTCAAAAAAAAAAAAAAAAGAAGATCTATTTTCATGACACAAAAATTTCTGCTGGTTCAGGTATGATACAGGGAGTACCATATACATTTGCCTTACAGGTCCCTGAGCTCATCCTTCAGCTTCCACAGGTTCTTCCCACCTCATCTGAGCCACCTTGATCTGCCTGCTCTACATGCCTCCCCAACAGCCCTAGCAGCCAGTGAACCTGCCCCAACTCAAACTCCTCATCATCTGCCCTGGCCTCTAAAATCTGCACACATTCTGCAAGGTCAGTCCTTGTTCAGTCTTGTGGGATTGTGACCTGTGGAGTTTCTGCAACTGCAGGGATTTCATCCTGTGCCAGCATCTCAATGTCATCCAATAGGCTGGTCACTGTCATGGAAAAACCACCTCCAAGTTCATCTTGAGGTTTATTGACAGGAGAGGGGGTAGGCTTGACTGAGAGATGGGGAGCAAGTGTTGAGGAGGGGAAGAAGAGAGGGGGGCTTGGCAAGGGAACATGAGGGAAGGTGTCAGGTCCAGCGATGTTGAGGGCATGGGAGTATGGAGGGCAGTAAACTGCACTCGGAGTTTTCTGGAAAGAGCAACATACCTCCTCCTTCTCTTTCCCCTTGCTTGTGCTTCCTGGGCCCTGCCTGGTCAGATTGCATGGCCCCTTGATGAACCTCCTGCTTCAGCATCAACTGGCTCATGGTCTTGACTGTCTTCTCTCATTGCCTGACCTCATGTACATGCCATCAGCTCCTTGGCCAGCTTCTCTGCTGTGAGTCACACCCTATCTTCAACCCTCTCCTGATAGTCCTCATAGAGGTCTTCAATGTCAAATTGCCTTTGACCCTTGGGTCATCGAAGGTCCACAATAGTGATGACCCTGGCCACCAGGACATTGTCCTTGAATGCCAACTGCTCAGTCAATCCCCTGAACAAGTGGCCATCAAGATCAGGCATGATGATCTTGTGGTCATTGACATAACTTCTACCACAAGTTAGATTGGGCCTGTGGTGTTTTTTCAGCTCCCAAATGCTGCACAACCAACTGTGTGCTTACCCAGGTCATGTCCCACTCATCTACCCACTTGTAGATCATCTCCAGTGGCTCCTCTGGCTGAGGTACCACTCATGTCATCCTTACCAGTGTGCTTGAGTGCTCCAGTCAAGTTGACATGACAGCCTGGCCCTCCATGCTGAATACCAGTGTCACACACCAAGGTGTTTGGTGACATGGACATGGATATAGCTGATGAATGGAGATGAGAGACCAGAGCCCTAATGCATAGGAAGATGGCCAGAGGTGTTAGCAGTCATCCTTCACACAAGAACAAGTTGTCAATGCCAAAGAAACAAAGAAGGAAGTGAGTTAAGTGCCCATAAAAAGTTCTTAGCACCTGTGTATGGCATTCTGGTTTTCAACATATCTCCCCCATTTCTGAAGATACTGACCCCATTCCCACACTTGCTTATAGTGCTCAGCCACATGATCCTACCTTCCAAAATTGGAGAGGATCCTTGCACTCCACATGTTTCTACAGCACTCCCTTCAACAGACACTCATTTCACTAATTCCTCTGATATGGCTACCTCCACATCAATCATTTTGCTTGTCCCCTTTGCTAGGGACAATGGCTATGTATAATCTACCAGGAATTCCTACCAGCTTCTACCCTGAAGCATCCTGGTACATCCCATCCTTGTCCACTCCCTCTCAGCCCATCAGCTTGGACAACATGTTCTCCTCATCAGTATGACATCCAGAAGGACATTCTTTGGTTGCCTCAGGTCTGTCATTTGGCTGGAAAGGTCTTATGTGGTTGTTTTGGTCTCCCAGTCAATGAAGCATATGGATCCTTCCTCCCTGCCTCCCTGCAATGTCTTTATACCAATTTCATCCATCATTCTCCCAAAATTGCAACAGCTACAGTATACTCTACTGTCCTCCAGTCTTCCTGATCACATCCATGACAAGTATGACACACATCTTGCCTTCTTATTGCAAGATACAGCAGAAGATGCCCCCCTCCTCATCCCCTCCTCCAACAGAGTCTCATCCATGAAGTGTTTATTAACTTTGTGGAGAGGACAGAGGGGGGAAAATGCAATCAATCCCCTATGTCCTGTCACCCCACAGACCCCCAATGCTCAAGTCCTTGGTCACCTGACACCTGCTTGTCCCTTTATGGATGTAATATATCAGCATCAGATGAGCACTGCCTCTCTGTCATCCACTTTGGCCTGGCAGTGATTCCTTTGAGATGTGACATGCACAGCCTCCCCCTAATTGCAATAACAGTGTGCTTACTCAGTTTCTGACAATCCCTGACTCATACTTTGATATTCTGACTGTCCTTGACTCACTTATTGCCAATACTTACCAATCTTTTGGCATTGCTTACTGATTTTTCGCTTTTTTGCTTATTGATCCTTACCAATGCTTTCTAAGATGATTACCCACCACTTACATTCCTTACTTATCAGTTACCAATCACTTACCAAGTGTTTGCACCCTGTTTTCCATAGGCTATGCCCCTGTATTGTATATAAACCACTGTACTTAGATAGCAAAAAAAAAAGGAGACATCAGAGAGAGCCCTTCTTGCTCACATTTCATCATCCCTCAGTAATTCATTCATCAGCTTTGATAGTTGAGACTTTATTAAGGGTCTAACTATCATCTACTTTGCTTATCTGCCACTTATTATCAATATACTTTGCTCCAAGTCCTCCCTAAGCTCAGAATAGCTTAGGACATTGAATTAAGTCTCCATCCATCCTTCTGTAGGCTGATAGCAGTCTATCCTATCGCAATCTCTCACATTCCTGCTCCCCTCTTCATCAGGAGCACCCCCATCCCTCTACACTCATCCCTGAGTGTAGTACCTTGCAAAAACTGCCCATTTTAGATCTTCTGCCACCCAGATACCACAGAGGCACACCACCACTCACTTTATACTGTCTTTTGTGTTGGTTTTGGTTGGTTTTCACCACTGATCCACACTTTGACTCACACCAGTCATGCATTGTGGATTGAGTAAGCTTGCATGTCAAGAGGTGCAGTAGGGTATGCAGGTGGCTAGTTGCAAGTTCATTGGGAGGAGTGGGTTTGATGGGAAGTGAGGCACCTTCTGAGTGAGTTTAAATTCTGCAGGGCAATCTGTTACACCCACATCAGGGGTCTTTCCTTTTTCGACTTCTTGTGGTCACATGCATCACATGCCTCATTGCATGCCTCATAACTGTCGCCATCTTAGGGGCCTGGATGCTTCAGGGGTTGCTCAGATCTCCAGCTGTCAAGGTATTTCCAATACCTATTGAGGACTGATGTTCCCCTTTGATCTGGTATTCCACCACACCCTCTCTGATGGACAATTATGTTGCTTTCATGCTCCAATGACTTGCCCTCTGACTTGTTTATATTGCTCATATGTTGTACTATAGCTCCGGTGTCTGGCTCCTCGCTGCATATTGATTGCACAGCTGGTATAGCCTTTGTCTCCTGTATTGCCCCCATCATATGACACTGTATGACTCCTTCTGACTTATTTATTTGACTGATTGTTCTGTTGATTACTGTGAATATGCATTGCAACTGGTACAGTACTTGTACTTAGGAGTATATAACTCCACGTACTTTACCTTGTATCCTCAGTTTTTCAATAGCTTGCAACTCAGCTTCATCCCTTTGCTCTCATCCTTGTTCCCTCTCCATGTGACTACCCTAGCAGATCACCAGTAGAGAAAACCTCTGTCAGACCATTGCAATAACTGAGCCATAGGGGTTACAACATGTTTGGCCCATAGACTCCCCCTCATGTGCTTCATGCCTATTCCATTTGAAGAAGTCACTGTGCTCAGGCATAACAAAATTGAAAAACTCAATGCAGCTTTCAGGACTTGTCAACCTCTTCATGGAAGTCTACTTGTCCCTGGTTACTGAACTTCAACAAACCATCTTAATGCACAAGGCTCGTTGCTCTCCCTACATGTAAAGACTGACTTGCCTTCATCCCACTTTATCAAGCAAAATCAAGAAGCACCCCTCTACCCTTAATCAAATCCACTGCTCTACAGGCAGCCACTAGGCTTTAATAGATTGCCTCCCTAGAGCCAGCGCTCATGTCTCCCTACATGTAAAGTCACTCATGCACCACCCCTATACACTGACAGGTTTCTTTCAAGAAATAAATCCTCCCTCAGCCTTGTTGTCACTACCTGTAAAAGTGTCTAACCTGCAGAAATTGAGACCTCCAGTCCCTCCTTGACCTAACCCCCTTGGACTTGGATGGAATCCACCCTTACCACCCATTCCTTTAGGATGACTTGGTCCTTCAGTTACTGCAACCAATCCCTGGTTATCTTATCTATCCCGATTTAGGGATTCAGAAATTGCACTTAGTTCAGAAGAAGAAGATGATCAGAAGTCTGAGACTTCTTTTGGATCAGTCCTCAAAGAAGAACAAGAAGCATGTGGTACAGAAGAAACGTCCATGATGATCAGCCTATGGACTTGGCTTTATGAGAATGGTATCGCCAGAACTTTGGGAAGGCTGTACCCCCAGAGTTATCTGCTGGTGGTAACAGTAAGGGGAAAGCCAAATCCAATGAAGATGATGACTGCTCAAGCTGCCCACCAACAGAGGTTGGGAGTTTAATGTCAGGCATCCTGGTGAATATGACAGAAGCCACAATGGGCTTCAGACCTGGATTATGCAGGTCGAAGGATATTTGAACCTGAACAGACATGTCTACAAACACAGAG